>NC_045792.1:34005330-34287392 GCF_009873245.2 Balaenoptera musculus
CTTGTTTCTTTTAATAATTTTTCTTTGTCTTTAATTTTTGTGATTTTAATTACTATGTGTCTCGGTGTGTTTCTCCTTGGGTTTATCCTGCCTGGGACTGTCTGCACTTCCTGGACTTGGGTGGCTATTTCCTTTAACATGTTACAGAAGTTTTCGACTATAATCTCTTGAGATATTTTCTCAGGTCCTTTCTCTCTCTTCTCCTTCTGGACCCGTATAATGCGAATGTTGGTGTGTTTAATGTTGTCCCAGAAGTCCCATAGACTGTCTTCATTTCTTTTCATTCTTTCTTCTTTTTTCTGAAGAATAAATTCTTCTTTACTCTTTATTCTTATTCTTCCATGTCACTTATCCGTTCTTCTGCCTCAGTTATTGTGCTATTGATTCCTTCTAGTGTATTTTTCATTTCAGTTATTGTATTGTTCATCTCTGGTTGTTTGTTCTTAAATTCTTCTAGGTATTTGTTCTTTAATTCTTCTAGGTCTTTGTTAAACATTTCTTGCATCTTCTCAGTCTTTGCCTCCATTCTTTTTCCGAGGTCCTGGATCATCTTCACCGTCATTATTCTGAATTCTTTTTCTGAAAGATTGCCTGTCTCCACTTCATTTGGTTGTTTTTGGGTTTTTATCTTGTTCCTTCATTTGGTACATAGTCCTCTGTCTTTTCATTTTGTGTTTCATTCTGTGAATGGGGTTTTTGTTCCACAGGCTGCAGGATTGTACTTCTTCTTGCTTCTGCTGTCTGCTCTCTGGTGGATGAGGCTATCTAAGAGGCTTGTGCAAGCTTCTTCATGGGATGGACTGGTGGTGGGTAGAGCTGGGTGTTGTTCTGGTAGGCAGAGCTCAGTAAAACTTTAATCCACTTTTCTGCTGATGGGTGGGGCTGTTTTCCCTCCCTGTTGGTTGTTTGGCCTGAGGAGACCCATCACTGGAGCCTACAGTCTCTTTGGTGGGGCTAATGGTGGACTCCAGGAGGGCTCCCACCAAGGAGTACTTCCCAGAACTTCTGCTGCCTGTGTCCTTGTCCCCACAGTGAGCCACAGCCACCCTCACCTCTTCAGGATACCCTCCAACACTATCTAGTAGGTCTGGTTCAGTCACCTATGGAGTCACTGCTCCTTCCCCCTGCGTCCTGATGTGCACACTACTTTGTGTGTGCTCTACAAGAGTGGAGTCTCTGTTTCTCTCAGTCCTGTTGAAGTCCTGCAATCAAATCCTGCTAGCCTTCAAAGCCTGATTCTCTGGGAATTCCTCCTTCCATTGCTGGACCCCCAGGTTGGGAAACCTGATGTGGGACTCAGAACTTTCACTCCAGTGGGTGGACTTCTGTGGTATAATTGTTCTTCAGTTTGTGGGTCAGCCACCCAGAAGTTATGGGATTTGATTTTATTATGATTACTCCCCTCCCACCATCTCATTGCAGCTTCTCCTTTGTCTTTGGATGTGGGGTATTTTTTTTTTTTTTTTTTTTTTTTTTTTGGTGAGTTCCTGTGTCTTCCTGTCGATGATTGTTCAGCAGTTAGTTGTTATTCTGGTGCTCTCACAAGAGGGAGTGAGTGCATGTCCTTCTACTCTGCCATCTTGAACAAATCTCCCCAACTATATGTCTTTTTTTTTTTTTTTAAAGTCTGTGTAAGCTCTTTGCCATTGACTTTAAATTTATTTATTTATTCATTTTTGGCTGTGTTGGGTCTTCATTTCTGTGCGAGGGCTTTCTCTAGTTGCAGCAAGCGGGGGCCACTCTTCATCGCGGTGCGCGGGCCTCTCACTATCGCGGCCTCTCTTGTTGCAGAGCACAGGCTCCAGACGCGCAGGCTCAGTAATCATGGCTCACGGGCCCAGCCACTCTGCGGCATGTGGGATCCTCCCAGACCAGGGCTCGAACTCGTGTCCCCTGCACTGGCAGGCAGATTCTCAACCACTGTGCCACCAGGGAAGCCCCAACTATATGTCTTTTGATTGGAGAATTTAATTCATTTACATTTAGCATAATTATTGATAGGTATGTAGTTATTGATAATATGTTGATTGTTTTCTGGTTGTTTTTGTCATTCTTCTTTGTTTCTGTCCTCTTCTCTTGCTCTCTTCCCTTGTTATTTGATGATTATCTTTAGTGTTACATTTGCATTCATTTCTCTTTATTTTTGTGCATATATACTAGTTTTTTATTAATTTTTATCAGAGTATAGAAGCTTTACAATGTTTGGTTAGTTTCTGCTGTACAGCAAAGTGAATCTGTTCTACTTATGCATATATCTACTCTTTTTTAGATTTCCTTCCCATTTAGGTCACTGCAGGTCAAAGAGTAGGGTACCCTGTACTAAACAGTAAGTTTGTATTAGTTATCTATTTTATACATAGTAGTGTATATATGTCAATCCCAATCTCCCAATTCATCCTCTCTCCACTTCCCCCATTGATAACCATAAGTGTGATACCTATGTGAATCTACTTCTGCTTAGCCAATAAGTTCATCTGTACCATTTTTCTAGATTCCAAATATAAGCTATATTTCAATATATTTGTTTTTTTCTCTGACCTATTTCACTCTATATTGCAATACCTAGGTCCACTCATGTCTCTGCAAATGGTACTATTTTGTTTGTTTTTATGGCTGAGTAATATTCCATTGTATATATGTACCACATCTTCTTTATCCATTATTCTGTTGATGGACATTTAGGTTTCTTCCACGTCCTGGCTATTGTAAATATTGTTGTAATGAACATCGGGGTGTGTGCATCCATTTGAATTATGGTTTTCTCTGGATATATGCTTAAGAGTGGGATTGCTAGGTGATATGGTAGTTCTGGTTTTAGTTTTTTAAGGAACCTTCATACTGTTCTCCATAGTGGCTCTACAAATTTACATTACCACCAACAGTGTAGGAAGGCTTGCTTTTCTCCACCCCCTCTACAATATTTATTGTTTGTAGATATTTTGATGATGGCTGTTCTGAGCAGTTTGAGGTGATATCTCATTGTAGTTTTGATTTGCATTTCTCTAATGATTAGTGATGTTGAGCATCCTTTCATGTGTTTGTTGACCATCTGTATGTCTTCTTTGGTGAAATGTCTATTTAGGTCTTTGGCCCGTTTATTGATTGGGTTGTTTGTTTTTGTGATATTGAGCTGCATGAGCTGTTTGTGTATTTTGGAGATTAATCCCTTGTCCATTGCTTTGTTTGCAAGTATTTTCTCCCATTCTGAGGGTTGTCTTTTCGTCTTCTTTATGGTTTCCTTTGCTGTGCAAAATCTTTTAAGTTTAATTATGTCTCATTTATTTTTGTTTTTATTTTCATTACTCTAGGAGGTAGGTCAAAAAAGATCTTACTGTGATTTATGTCATAGAGTGTTCTGCCTATGTTTTCTTCTAAGAGTTCTATGGTGTCTGACCTAACATTTAGGTCTTTGATCCACTTTGAGAGTATTTTTCTGTACACTGTTAGGGGGTGTTCTAATTTTATTCTTTTACATGTAGCTGTCCAGTTTTCCCAGCACCACTTATTGAAGAGGATGTGTTTTCTCCATTGTATATTCTTGCCTCCTTTGTCATAGATAGGTGACCATAGGTGCATGGGTTTATCTCTGGGCTTTCTATCCTGTTCCATTGATCTACATTTCTGTTTTTGTGCCAGTACCATGTTGTCTTCATTACTGTAGCTTTGTAGTATAGTCTGAAGTCAGGGAGCCTGATTCCTCCAGCTCCATTTTTCTTTCTTAAGATTGATTTGGCTATTCGGGGTCTTTTGTGTTTCCGTACAAATTGTAAAATTTTTTTCTAATTCTGTGAAAAATGCTATTGGTAATTTGATAGGGATTTCATTGAATCTGTAGATTGCTTTAGGTGGTCATTTTCACAATATTGCTTCTTCCGATCCAGGAAGATGGTGTATCTCTCCATCTATTTGTTTTGTCTTTGATTTCTCTCATCAGTATCTTACAGTTTTCTGAGTATAGGTCTTTTGCTTCCTTAGGTTTATTCCTAGGTATTTTATTCTTTGTCTTGCAATGGTAAATGGAATTGTTTCCTTAACTTCTCTTTCTGATATTTTTTGTTAGTGTATAGGAATGCAAAAGATTTGCATGTATTAATTTCGTGTCCTACAAATTTACCAAATTCATTGATTAGCTCTATTAGTTTTCTGGTAACATCTTTAGGATTTTCTATGTATAGTATTATGTCATCTGCAAACAGTGACAGTTTTACTTCTTTTTTGGTTTGTGGTTACCTTTATGTTTATCATAACAATCTTTAAATTTTAGTTTACATTTTAAATTGATGACCTCTTAAGCTCTAGCACATTCTAACTGCCCTACATTTTTACTCCTCCCCCTTTTTATGTCTTTCATGACATATTTTACATTTTGTGTGTGTGTGTGTTCCTTAAATATTTATTTTTTACATAGATGGTTTTACTACTTTTATCCTTTAACCTTCTTACTAGATTTATAAGTAGTTGAGCTACTAACTTTACTCCATGTTTGCCTCTAACCAATGAGATTTTTCCTTTCATAATTTTCATATTTCTAGTTGTTTTCTTTTTTGCTTATATAAGTCCCTTTAACATTTCTTGTAAAGCTGGTTTAGCAGTACTGACCTCTTTTAGATTTTTCTGTCTGTAATACTCTTTATTTTTCCTTCAAGTATAAATGATGACCCTGCTGGGTAGATAATCTTGGTTATAGGTGTTTCCCTTTCATCACTTTAAATATATCATGCCACTCACTCCTTTCTGGCCTGTAGAGTTTATGCTGAAAAGTCAGCTGATGTAGCCTTATAGGATTTCCCTTGTACATGACTTATTTCTTCTCCCTTGCTGTTTTTACTATTCCCTACTTACCTTTAATTTTTGACATTTAATTACAATTTGTGTTGGTGTGGCTCTTTTTGGGTTGATCCTGTTTGTTTCATAGACCTGGATGTCTGTTTCCTTCCCCAGAGTTAGGGAAGTTTTCAGCTATTATTTCTTTTAAAATGTTTTCTGCCTACTTCTTTTCCTCCTCTTCTGAGAGCCCTATAATGCAAGTGTTAGTACACTCAATATTGTCTCAAATGTCCTTAGGATATCCTCATTTTAAAAAAGTGTTTTTTTCTCTTCAGCTTGGGTGATTTCTACTACTTTGTCTTTCAGATAGATTATTTGTTCTTCTGTAACATCTAAGCTACTGTTGATTTCCTCTAGTATCATTTAAATTTCAGTTATTTTATTCTTCAGCTCTGATTGTTTCTTCATATCCTCTAACACTTTGTTGAAGTTCTCCCTGAGTTTTATTTCTTCTTCTGAGATCAGTGAGCATCTTTATGATCATTATCTTGAACTCTTTACCACGTAGATTGTTTTTTCTCCAACTTTGTTTAGTTCTTTTTCTGAGGATTTGTCTTGTTCCTTCATGTGGAACATCTTTCTCTGTCTCCTAATTTTACCTAATTCTCTATATTTATTTCTATGTATTAAATAGTTTTGTTACATCTCCTGATAGAGAAGAAGTGGCCTTATTTAGAAGATGTTCTATGCACCCTAGTAGCATGATCCCCTCTGTTTACCAAAGCTAAATACTCTAGGGGTGTCTCCTATGTGGGCTGCAAGGACCCATCTGTTGTGTTGGGGCCAACTACTGTGGAAGCTTGCTGAGACATCCTGTCTCATGTGGCTGCTGTTGGCCTTCTGGTGGTTGGGGTGGTCTCCCCACACTCTTGGGTATGCATCCTGGTTGTGCCTGGCTGCTACAGGCCCACTGGTGGGCAAGACCGTCTCCCAGCACTAATAGGCTAGAGGGATGCCAAATAGGCTTGCTAGTGCTGGTGTTAGCATGGTAGAACAAGATGCCAAAAATGGCTGTTGCCAGCCTCTCAGTCCCCAAGGGGCAGCCCAGTTGTCCTCTGCCTTTATGGGAGGCTCACCAAAATCAGTAAGTGGATCTGACACAAGCACCTTTCAAACTACTTCTCTGTATTGGGACTCAGAGCATGAAATTCTTAGCATGCCCTTTAAAAGTGTAGTCTCTGTTTCTTATAGCCCTGTGGCTCCCCTGAATGTAAGTCCCACTGTTTTTCAAAGCTCAACTTTCAGGAGGCTGGTCTTTCTATTGCTGGATCACTGGGCTGAGAAGCTCAATGTGTGCCTTGAACCCCTCATTCATTGAGGAGAACCTCTGTGATTGTGATATCCCTCCTGTTTGTGCTGGAGTGTGTGAGGCCTGTCTAGACTGCATTTCTATCCCTCCTACCCATCTGAGAGTGATCCCTTCTTTATGCCTTTAGTTGTGGAAAATCTTTTCTGCTAAACTTTAGATTGTTCTCACAGATAGTTGGTCTGTAAGTAGTTGTAATTTTGGTGTGCCTTTAGGAGGAGTTGAGTTCAGAGTTTTCTTACTTCACTATCTTGATCTATTTGAATCCTAAACTAAATTAATTATTTGGTGTTTTTCCTGAATAAATACAAGCATAAGGAAGAGTAGACTTCATTGTTCTCCCTTAATGTTTAAAGGAAAATGGCTAAAAATGTAATTACTCATATGACATCATGAACATGTTTATTTTTTAATAGGCATAGATATTTGTAACTAATATAGCCAACTTAAATAAATAATCAGCTTAAAATATAAAAGCATCAATAGACAGATTGTACATCATCATAGGTTTGGGGGTCAGCTAGGTCTAAGTTAGAATCATGTCACCAACTGAAAATAAGTGCTTGGCTCAGTACAAGTTATTTAAACTTCCTAAACCTGGTCTTCTTTATCATTCAAACAGTACTAATAATCCCATTATTACAAGGTTATTGTGAGGGTAAGAATAGTGTGTTTTGATCAATAAACATAACTATTTTTCTTTTTACAACATGGATAAATCTTTTTATATTTTTTTAGTTTTATTAATAAATTTATTTTATTTATTTTATTTTTGGCTGCATTGGGTCTTCGTTGCTGTGTGTGGACTTTTCTCTAGTTGCAGTTAGCAGGGGCTACTTTTTGTTGCAGTGCATGAGCTTCTCATTGCAGTGGCTTCTCTTGTTGTGGAGCACAGGTAAACATAACTATTAACATTATTCTTTTTTGTTGTCTCTGGAGAGAGTTGATTTACCTTTTGTTGTTATTTTCACTGATGGGAGTATTAATAATATTTTATTTTGTGGGGAGAATGATTTTATATATGATGTGTGAACACGATCCTCTATAGAGGAAAAGTTCTAAGTAATTCCTTAAAGAGAGAATATATATAAAACTGTGCTTCCTTGATGACCTCAGTTTAACTCATTCTGTCATTACATTATGAAGATGTACGTAGAGCAGATATAGAAACACTGGATATTTGTCTTGTATCAGCTACTCTTCCACTTGGGAGGTAGTGAACACAAACATATGCATAAGAAGCATTGGCAAAATAGGCAAGAGATTGCTTTATTATTACCTAATAATGTCTAATAACTACTTTGGGATTTGAGGATTTATTTTTTTAATTCTTACTAAGCCTACTTAACCTCAGACCAAAGTAGACCATAAAGTTGGCGGGCCCCGAATTCCTCATCTTTTTATCACTTTACTACCAAGTGGAAATCATCTGATTCAAATAATAGCCTCTAGTGGAAACAAAATTGTTTGCCCCAATACCAAAACTGGGTAGGCAAAAGCTATGGTTTTCAAACTTTAAACAATCAAAACCTAGTGAGAAATACGTTTATATCTGGACCCAGAGTGCATGTGCATGCACACTGACTAGCATACTCACATATACACACACAATTAACTGAATAAAAAGTTTCACAAAACATACTTAATCTTAATAAATGTGAAAGAAGTTGATACTTTTTTCCACTGTAATTATTTTTTTAACTATTTATTTTATATTGGAGTATAGTTGATTAAAAATTCTCTGATAGTTTCAGGTGTACAGCAAAGTGATTCAGTTATACATATACATGTATCTATTCTTTTAAAAAAATTTTCCCTTTTAGGTTGTTACATAATATTGCACAGAGTTCCCTGTGTTATACAGTAGGTCCTTGTTGGTTACCCATTTTAAGTATAGTAGTGTGTACATGTCAATCCCAAACTCCCTAACTATCCCTTCCCCCCTAGTAACTATAAATTCATTCTCTAAGTCTGTGAGTCTCTTTTTGTTTCATAAATAAGTTCATTTGGCCTAAATAGACATTTCTCCACAGAAGACATACTGATGACAAAGAGGCACATGAAAAGATATTCAACATTGCTAACTATTAGATATGCAAATCAAAAATCCACAAACAATAAATGCTGAAGAAATTGTGGAGAGAAGGGAATCCTCCTATACTGTTGATGGGAATGTAAATGGTACAGCCACTATGGAGAACAGTATGGAGTTTCCTTAAAAAACTAAAAATAGAGCTACCATATGAAACTGCAGTCCCACTCCTGGACATATATTTGGAGAAAAACATGGTCCGATAAGACACATGCACCCCAATTTTCATTGCAGTACTGTTTACAATAGCCAAGACATGGAAGCAATCTAAATGTCCATCAACAGAGGAATGGGTAGAGTTGATGTGGTACATATATACAATGGAATATTACTCAGCCATTAAAAAGAAAGAAATAATGCCATTTGCAGCAACATGGACAGACCTAGAGATTGTCATACTGAGTGAAGTAAGACAGACAGAGAAAGACAAATATACGATATTGCTTATATGGGGAATCCATTGTAATTATTTTTTTTTGTAAGTGAAGAAACTCAATTATTTTTATTGAAAAATGTGAAAGTGAAATATTATATTTATTGCTTTATTTTTTTTAACATCTTTTTTGGAGTATAATTGCTTTACAATGTTGTGTTAGTTTCTGTTTATAACAAAGTGACTCAGCTATACATATACATATATCCCCATATCTCCTCCCTCTTGTATCTCCCTCCCACTTTCCCTATCCCACCCCTCTAGGTAGTCAAAAAGCATCAAGCTGATATCCCTGTGATGTGCAGCTGCTTCCCACTAGCTATCTATTTTACATTTGGTAGTGTATATATGTCAATGCTACTCTTTCACTTTGTTGCAGCTTCCCCTTCCCCTTCCTCGTGTCCTCAAGTCCATTCTCTACATCTGCGTCTTTATTCCTGTCCTGTCCCTAGGTTCATCAAACTTTTTTTTTTTTTTAATTCTATATATATATGTTAGCATACGTTATTTGTTTTTCTCTTTCTGAATTACTTCACTCTGTATGACAGAATCTAATCCATTCATCTCACTACAAATAGTTCAAATTTGTTACTTTTTATGGATGAGTAATATTCCATTGTATATATGTTCCACATCTTCTTTATCCATTCATTTGTCAATGGAAACTTAGGTTGCTTCCATGTCCTGGTTATTGTAAATAGAGCTGCAATGAACATTGTGGTACATGTCTTTTTGAATTATGATTTTCTCAGGGTATATGCCCAGTAGTGGGATTGCTGGGTCTTATGGTAGTTCTATTTTTAGTTTTTTAAGGAAACTCCATACTGTTCTCCATAGTGGCTGTATCAATTTACATTCCCATCAACAGTGCAAGAGGGTTCCCTTTTCTCCACACCCTGTCCAGCATTTACTGTTTGAAGATATTTTGATGATGGCCATTCTGACCAGTGTGAGGTAATACCTCATTGTACTTTTGATTTGCATTTCTCTAATGATTACTGATGTTGAGCATCCTTTCATGTGTTTGTTGGCAATCTGTATACCTTCTTTGGAGAAATGTCTATTTAGGTCTTCTGCCCATTTTTGGATTGGGTTGTTTGTTTTTTTTTATATGGAGCTGCATATGCTTCTTATATATTTTGGAGATGAATCCTTTGTCAGTTGCTTCATTTGCAAATACTTTCTCCCATTCTGAGGGTTGTCTTTTTGTCTTGTTTATCATTTCCTTTGTTGTCCAAAAGCTTTTAAATTTCATTAGGTCCCATTTGTTTATTTTTCTTTTTATTTCCCTTTCTCTAGGAGGAGGGTCAAAAAGTATCTTGCTGTGATTCATGTCATAGAGTGTTCTGCCTATGTTTTCCTCTAAGAGTTTTATAGTGTCTGGCTTTATTTTTGGTCTTTAATTAAATTTATTGTTGTATAAGTTGTTAGGGAGTGTTCTAATTACATTCTTTTACATGTAACTGTCCAGTTTTACCAGCACCACTTATTGAAGAGGCAGTCTTTTCTCCATTGTATATTCTTGCATCCTTTATCAAAGATAAAGTGACCATATGTGTGTGGGATTATCTCTGGGCTTTCTATCCTGTTCCATTGATCTATATCTCTATTTTTGTGCCAGTACCATGGTGTCTTGATTACTGTAGCTTTGGAGTATAGTCTGAAGTCAGGGAGCCTGATTCCTCCAGCTCTGTGTTTCTTTCTCAAGATTGCTTTGGCTATTCGGGATCTTTTGTGTTTCCATACAAATTGTGCAATTTTTTGTTCTAGTTATGTAAAAAATGCCATTGGTAATTTGATGGGGATTGCATTGAATTTGTAGATTGCTTTGGGTAGCATTGTCGTTTTCACAATTTTGATTCTTCCAATCCAAGAACATGGTATATCTCCCCATCTGTTTGTATCAACTTTAGTTTCTTTCTTGAGTGTCTTATAATTTTCTGAGTACAGGTCTTTTGTCTCCTTAGATAGGTTTATTCCTAGGTATTTTATTCTTTTTGTTGCAGTGTTAAATGAGAGTGTTTCCTTAATTTCTCTTTCAGTTTTTTCATCATTAGTGTATAGGAATGCAAGAGATTTCTGTGTATTAATTTTGTATCCTGCAACTTTACCAAATTCATTGATTAGCTCTAGTAGTTTTCTGGTGGCATCTTTAGGATTATCTATGTATAGTGTCATGTCATATGCAAATAGTGACAGTTTACTCCTTTTCCAATTTGGATTTCTTTTATATCTTTTTTCTTCTCTGATTGCTGTGGCTAAAACTTCCAAAACTATGTTGAATAATAGTGGTGAGAGTAGACAACCTTGTCTTGTTCCTGATCTTAGAGTAAATGGTTTCAGTTTTTCACCATTGATAATGATGAAAAATGATTATGGCCTTTATTATGTTGAGGTAGGTTCTCTCTATGCCTACTTTCTGGAGAGTTTTTATCATAAATGGGTGTTGAATTCTGTCTAACACTTTTTCTCCATCTATTGAGATTATCATACAGTTTTTATCCTTCAATTTGTTAATATGGTGTATCACATTGGTTGATTTGCGTATACTGAAGAATCCTTGCATTCCTGGGATAAACCCCACTTGATCATGGTGTATGATCCTTTTAATGTGCTGTTGGATTCTGTTTGCGAGTATTTTGTTGAGGATTTTTGCATCTGTGTTCATCAGTGATATTGGCCTGTAGTTTTCTTTCTTTGTTACATCTTTGTCTGATTTAAGTATCAGGGTGATGGTGGCCTCTTAGAATGAGTTTCGGAGTGTTCCTCCCTCTGTTATATTTTGGAAGAGTTTGAGAAGGATAGGTGTAAGCTCTTCTCTAAATGTTTGATAGAATTCGTCTCTGAAGCCATCTGGTCTTGGGGTTTTGTCAGTTGGAAGATTTGTAATCACAGTTTCAATTTCAGTGCTTGTGATTTGTGTTTATATTTTCTATTTCTTACTGGTTCAGTCTCGGAAGGTTGTGTTTTTTAAGAGTTTGTCCATTTCTTCCGGGTTGTCCATTTTATTGGCATATAGTTGCTTGTAGTAATGTCTCATGATCCTTAGTATTTCTGCAGTGTCAGTTGTTACTTCTCCGTTTTCATTTCTAATTTTGTTTATTTGAGTCTTCTCCCTTTTTTTCTTCATGATTCTGGGTAATGGTTTATCAATTTTTTTTATCTTCTCAAAGAATCAGCTTTTAGTTTTATTGATCTTTGTTATTTTCCCGTCATTTCTTTTCCATTTTTTTCTAAACTGATCTTTATGATTTCTTTCCTTCTACTAACTTTTGGTTTTTCTCTTCTTCTTTCTCTAATTGCTTTTGGTGTAAGTTTAGGTTGTTTATTCGAGATGCTTCTTGTTTCTTGAGGTAGGATTGTATTGGATAAACTTCCCTCTTAGAACTGCTTTTGCTACATCACATAGGTTTTGGGTCACTGTGTTTTCATTGTCATTTGTTTCTGGTAGTTTTTGATTTCCTCTTTGATTTCTTCGGCAATCCCTAGGTTTTTTAGTAGTGTATTGTTTAGCCTCCATGTGTTTATATTTTTTACAGTTTTTTTCCTCATAGCATTGTGGTCGGAAAAGATACTTGATGCGATTTCAATTTTCTTAAATTTACCAAGACTTGGTTTGTAAGCCAAGGTATGATCTATTCTGGAGAATGTTCCATGAGCACTTGAGAAGAAAGTGTATTCTGTTGTTTTTGGATGGAATGTCCTATAAATATCAATTAAGTCACTCTTGTTTTTGTGTCACTTAAAGCTTGTGTTTCCTAATTTATTTCCATTTTGGATGGTCTGTGCATTGGTTAAAGTGGGGTGATGATGTCCCCTACTATGTTTGTGTTACTGTCGATTTCCCCTTTTATGGCTTTTAGCATTTGCCTTATGTATTGAGGTGCTTCTATATTGGGTGCATAAATATTTACAATTGTTATATCTCCTTCTTTGATTGATCCCTTTATCATTATGTAGCGTCTTTCTTTGTCTCTTGTAAGAGTCTTCATTTTAAATCTATTTTGTCTGATATGAGAATTGCTGCTCCAGGTTTCTTTTGATTTCCATTTGCATGGAATCTTTTTCCATCCCCTCACTTTCAGTATGTATGTGTCCCTAGGTCTGAAGTGGGTCTCCTGTAGACAGCATATATATGGGTGTTGTGTCTGTATCCATTCAGCTAGTCTATGTCTTTTGATTGGAGCCTTTAAACCATTTACACTTAAGGTAGTTATCGATATGTATGTTCCTATTCCCATTTTCTTAAATGTTTTGGGTTTGTTATTGTAGGTCTTTTCCTTCTCTGTGTTTCCTGCCTAGGAAGTTCCTTTAGCATTTTTTGTAAAACTGGTTTCATGGTACTGAATTCTCTTAGCTTTTGCTTGTCTGTAAGGTTGTAATTTCCGAATCTAAAACCATCAGATCTGAATGAGATCCTTGCTGGGTAGAGTAATCTTGCTTGTAGGTTTTTTCCTTTCATCACCTTAAATATGTTCTGCCACTCCCTTCTAGCTTGCAGAGTTTCTGCTGAAAGATCAGCTGTTAAGCTTTTAGGGATTCCCTTGTATCTTATTTGTTGCTTTTCCCTTGCTGCTTTTAATATTTTTTCTTTGTATTTATTTTTTGATAGTTTGATTAATATGTGTCTTGGCATGTTTCTCCTTGGATTTATCCTGTATGGAACTCTGCACTTCCTGAACTTGATTGAGTATTTCCTTTCCCATGTTAGGGAAATTTTCAACTCTAATCTCTTCTAATATTTTCTCAGACCCTTTCTTTTTCTCTTCTTCTTTTGAGACCCTTATAGTTCAAATATTGGTGCATTTAATATTGTCCCATAGGTCTCTGAGATTGTCCTCAATTCTTTTCATTCTTTTTTCTTTATTCTGCTCTGTGGTGTTTATTTACACTATTTTAACTTCCAGGTCACTTACCCATTCTTCTGCCTCAGTTATTCTGCTATTGATTCCTTCTAGAGAATTTTTAATTTCATTTACTGTGTTGTTCATCATCGTGTATTTGCTCTTTAGTTCTTCTCAGTCCTTGTTAAACGTTTCTTAAATTTTCTCCATTCTATTTCCAAGATTTTGGCTCATCTTTATTATCATTACTTTGAATTTTTTTTCAAGTAGACTCTCTATTTCCTCTTCATTTGTTTCATCTGGTGGGTTTTTACCTCACTACTTCATCTGCTGTGTATTTCTCTGTCTTCTCATTTTGTTTAACTTACTGTTTTTGCAGTCTCCTTTTCGCAGGCTGTAGGTTCATAGTTCCCATTGTTTTTTTGTGTCTGCCCCCAGTGGGTAAGATTGGTTCAGTGGGTTGTGTAGGCTTCCTGGTTAATAGGCCTGGTGCCTGTGTTCTGGTGGATCAGGCTGTATCTTTTCCTTCTGGTAGGCAGGGCCATGTCTGGTGGTGTGTTTGGAGCATCTGTGAAGTTCATATGACTTAAGCAGCCTCTCTGCTAATGGGTGGGGTAGTGTTCCTGTCTTGCTAGTTGTTTGGCATGGGGCGTCCAGCACTGGAACTGGTCCAGCACTTGTCGTTGGGTGGAGCTGGGTCTTAGTGTTGAGACAGAGATCTCTGGGAGAGCTCTTGCTGATTGATATTATGTGGGGTTGGGAAGTCTCTGATGGTCCAAAGTTCTGAACTCATCTCTCCCACCTCAGAGACTCAGGTCTGACACCCGACCATAGCACCAAAATCCTGTCAGGTGCATGGCTACAAGACTTTCTCCAGCAGCCAGTGGTTTAAAGAGAGGCTAATTATTTTTTTTAATTTCCAATTTATAGTGCACTGTCCATCCCAGTTTGGAATCTAAGTTCATGAATCAAAGAGAGGAGCATGGACATTATTATTTTCTCTTCTTATTGTCCATCACAAGAGTCCTCTACCCTCTGCAAAGTCAAAATTGAAGTAGTTGCTCATTATGTTATTTAATGTTCCTTATATAAAATCTATATGGTCAAAATAAGCTAGAATTCGTGTCAGGGGTAAAGAATATCCTTTCAGAAATAACTGGTATGTTTTGTTGTTTAAACAATGATAATAGTATATAATTCTATGTTTCCTTCTTTGCTTTAGTTCACAGGAAATTGTAACTTAACCAAAGTGTTGATAGTTTATATTTATTTGCTTTCATGGTGAATAATTGAATATCTTATTTTTACTTATATTTAATATTTATTTCAACATTATGAATTATCAAGATTTTTACAGTTAAATGTAAATTATTTTCTTTTAAACAAGTGATAATCAATTGAAAACTTTTTTATTTAAGTACTTGCAGTTGACTTATTGATATTTTGCTTAATTCTAATTTATGCATGACCTTTGCAGGAAACAGTCATTAAGTTCTTATTGGAACATTGTGCTTCACCTTCCTGCTTCATGATGAAGAGTGGTTAATCTGAGTGTTGGCCCAGAGACGTTTTTTGTCAAATTAAAAAAGAAGTAATGATCACCATGGATAACTTACATAAAGCAAGTGTCATTTTGTTAAGACAGAAAAATTTAGTGTAGTAGTAAGAGGCAGGCTTTCTAATAAGAATATGTGCATTTGAGCTTAGGTGCAATAATTATTTGTATGTGTTTTTTTTTTTTTTTACTTAATATCTTTAAGCCTCAGTTTCTCTATCTATAAAGTAGTAATATTATAATAGTACCTGCCACCAAAGACCGTTGTGAAGGTAAGTATAAATCAGAGTTAAGTATAAACCTATGCACAGTATTTGGCATGGTGTCTGGCACATATTCTCAGAAGGGTCCACAAATTCAACAATGAGAACACGTAAGTGAAGTCTCACTGTAACCTCAAATTCTATTTGTACTTAGTTATACATATTTATATAAATTGTTCTCTAAATTGAACATTTTCTGGGCAGAATTAATAACTTTCTCTGTTGTAAAAATGTAAATTTCAATACATAAAATATGAAAAATATAGAAAACAAAGCTGTAATTAAAAATGATCATTTTCACCACTCAGAGATAATCAGTTAATATTTGGTATTTTTTACTTTCAGTTTTCTTTCTTATATAAATTAAAAAATAAAATCATGTAATTGAAAGCATATGAAGAAATGATGAAATGTGTGCCAGCCACTGGAGATAGTGATGAAAAGGACAGATGGGGTCCTTGATTTCAGGTTGCTTGAAAATTCTATGGTCAGTGGAAGAAAATACTTACAAATCATACATCGGACAAGGGGTTATTACCTGGAATTTGAAAAGGACTCTTACAACTCAACAACAACAACCAAAACCAACCTGATTAAAAATTGGGCAAAGAATGTGAAGCCAGTAGTTTATTTCATCATCATTTACCTTTAAGAGACAATTAATGTTCCTACTTAAATACAAATTTAATAACTTTACTAATTACTTGATCATAAGGAGGCAGAGTGCCCCAGTGTCCATTGCAACATATACCACACCATGATCTAGGTTTATCCAGAGTATTTGTTTGCTCTTTACTGAAACTCCATTTTGTTGAAATGCCTTGACAGATGTTTGGTTACACTCAAACCTCTCTTCTGGGTATAAATCTGCAAGGGGGAATTAGAATGCTTCATTGTTCTATGGGGTCCTAAGAAGACTATTGAGCTAATAATGCCAATGCAAAAATTACTCTCTTCCCTGGGATCAATAGACTGTTCATTCAGTGACATAATTGTGACATATGTGGATCCAAAATGTAATTTTCAGAAAGTTTAGAAGTCTTTAAGTATGAAGAGAATTTTGGAATTATTTCTGTTAACAGAATTCTGTTAACATCCAAGCTTATTATCCTCCTCACGGTTTTAAGGGAAGATAGCATAAGCTTCTTGCATCTTACATATTATCTATTAAAATGTCAAAATTACCACTGGCCTGGTGACAGTAATTCTACATGGACAATCTAGTATATAGCTAGTATATCTTTATCTTACCCTTTTTATTCTATTACTAAAGCTCAAATTCATTGATTGAATTGACAAACATGAAGCATTATATAGAAGTCAAGTTTAAATGTCAATAATTTTTATTTTTACAGTTAACATTGCTATCTGCAAAGCTAAAAAGTTATTTTCTAGGCTAGAATTTGAAGCTTCCATTTATCATTTCCTTAACTAAACCTGCTTTTTAGCATATTTCTCCCTGTCAGTGAATGCTCCCAACTTTTTACTTTGAAGAGTACTTGCATTTGTGTTTTTTTTTTAAGACTTTTTTTGATGTGGACCATTTTTAAAGTCTCTGTTGAACTTGTTACAGTATTGTTTCTGTTTTGTTTTGGTTTTTTGGCCACAAGCCATGTGGGATCTTAGCTCCCAGATCAGGGATTGACCTTGCATCCCCTGAACTGAAAGGTGAAGTCTTAACCACTGGACTGCCAGGGAAGTCCCTTGCATTTGTTTATGACAGATGTTGACCTTATTAAAAAAAAACATGCATTTACATCAATAAACTTCTCATAGCAATTGGCAACTGAGCCAATATCATCTCCTTTAAAACTCTGGAATATAATGAAGGACTGTATGATTTTACCACTGACTTTAATTTCCTCTACATGGAGGGATTATAGACATTTTAAACCTGATTTCTACCACCTTGTGTACTATTTCAGTCACTGCAAGTTGTTGCTTTGAATATCAGATCAAAGGTATGATTTATTTTTTAAAATAATACATTCTCACTATGCCCTAAATAGTTTATTTTGATATCTAGAATTGTTTATATCAAGATACATAGAATAACTGAATCATAAATCTTAGAAAACTCTCTGTCTCCTTCATAAACATCCCAGTGCATGCTGATTCACCATGTTCATCATTTCCTTAAAAATCCTTACAATCCTTATTATTACCTTCCTCCTCATAGCCATGTTCACCATAGTTTACCATCATGCCATGCCACAGGGACTATTGGAACAGGCTCCAATCTAGTATTGTGCTGCAATTCTTGCCTCACGTATTTGGTTCTATACAGTAATATCAAAAACAACTTTCTGGGGCTTCCCTGGTGGCGCAGTGGTTGAGAGTCCGCCTGCCAATGCATGGGATGCGGGTTCGAGCCCTGGTCTGGGAAGATCCCGCGTGCCGCGGAGCAACTAAGCCCGTGAGCCACAGCTACCGGGCCTGCGCGTCTGGAGCCTGTGCTCCGCAACAAGAGAGGCCGCGATGGTGGGAGGCCCGCGCACCGCGATGAAGAGTGGCCCCTGCTTGCCGCGACTGGAGAAAGCCCTCGCACAGAAACGAAGACCCAACACAGCCATAAATAAATAAATAAATAAATTAATTAATTAATTAAAAATGCAACTGCGGGGAAAAAAAAAAAACTTAAAAAAAAAAAAAAAAGTAAAAACAACTTTCTAAGAACAAAATACAGGTTAGCTCCCCCAAAGGTCCAGGACCTTCACATGACATAAAATATGCACTTTGTTCTGGAATATACTATCATTCACTCGACCTTTCACACACTTTGCTGAACTTTTCAGTTTAACTATATAAAATAATAATAGTAATAGTAACAAAATAATGATAAAAAGAACTATTAACAATATTTATTTAATACTTAGTATATAGCAGATATAATAACATTTTAAAATAAATTTTCTTATGCTATCACAATTTTCTAAGAAATCCACATTTTAAAATTCCATATCATAGATAAACAAAGATACTTTTAATAGGTCTAGTGACTTGCTCAGATTTACAGAGCAGAGTCAGTATTTAACCTGATTCCTGACACAAAGCCAAACTCTTAATGACTATGCTATACAATTTAAATTTTTGACCTTTGTTTCTTCCTGTCTTGTTTTTCATAATCCAGGATTCAGCTTGTGAGGAACCTCCTTCATGAAGCCTTTCCTAAAATATGAAAATATGAACCCTCTAATTTAAGATGTTATTAAGTTATGAAATCTAGTAATCTGAAAAGTCATGGTCTATGCTGAAGTTCTTATGAGACCTTATATTTATTTATATACAGTTTTTCTTCTAGAGTGTAAAATTATTAGTCATTTCTTATTAAATTTCACATCCCTGGGGCCAATATGCTTTCTGTCTGCAGAGCAGGCTTGATTAATGTTGCTTTTGAATGTAAAGACATACCCGTGAAGGTTTCTTTCTAAATCCAAAATTTCTGTAACATGCTGTCAGTCCAAAGTTTATACCTTATTTCTTGCTATTAACAGTACTGCTATTATTGCTACAATTATAAACCTGCTCTCTTTCACTACCATTTAAATATTGCATGTGTAATATCCCCTCCTTTTCCCTCATAAACACATGTTACAGCAGATGAAGTACACTTAATTATTTTAACTTAGCAGCAGAAGAAAATAAAGCTCAGGGAGATAAAATATTTGGTAACAATTCTTCAATTATTAAGTTATAGAGTTAGAATCAGAACCTGATTCTTTTGTCAGTCTAGTGAACTTTCATGTACACAGAACCATATCATATTCAGGTTCTTTCTTCACAAACTAGTTTATATCCCCACGTTGTCAAGGGCTATTTTGAATAATTTCTCACAGCAGTAGTATGTGTCCTGCATATGAAGATTTTTAAAAAATAATAATCAAGGAAAGTCAGTTAAAGCAGACTGTAGTTTATTTTTGGAGAGCCTTAAATCAGGTTACTCTTTCAGACTTGTCAGATAACTAACTTACTTTGGTCAATATTACATCAAATAACTAGAATAGTTTGATTTAGATATAAAATTTTCTGGCTATTATTTCATCATTACCCATGCTTAACCCATGGCCATTCTGAGTGCTTTCAGGGCTCTTAATTACCTTTCTTTTTAGAACTAATTTAAGATCAACTAAGAAGAATAGAAAAAATGATTGGCTGTACTTCATTCTGCTAAAGGAATCAGAGATTCCACTTAAAATCCAAAGGTATTCTCTAAATGCTGATGCAAAGTACAAAGTCAAGAAAATCACAGAAGAATATACTTTCGTGTAAATTGCAGAATGAACATACCAACAATGGTCTAAATGTATTTTGCCATCTTAAAGTAATTTTAAGAATTAATACTTTACTATTTAGAGCTGTTTAAGATTCACAGCAAAATTGAGGAAAATGTGCAGTGATAGCCCATATACCTCCTGACCCCACTCATGCATAGCCTCCTGTTATCAACATCCCCCATCAGAGTGATACATTTGTTACAACTGATGAACCTACATTGACATTTCAAAATCACCCAGTCCACAGTTTATATTATGGTTCACTCTTAGTGTTGTACATTCTATGGGTTTGGACAAATATATACTGACACATATCCAACTTTATGGTATCATACAGAGTATTTTCAATGCAGTAAAAGTCCTCTGTGCTCCACCTATTTATCTATTCCTAACCCCCCGTCCCTAGCAGCCACTTATCTTTTTATTGTCTGCATAATTTCACTTTTTCCAGCCATGTAGTTGGAATCACACACCATATAGGTTTTCAGATTGGCTTCTTTCACTTAGCCACATGCATTTATGTTTCCTCCACGTCTTTTCATGACTGCATATATCATTTCTTTTTAGCACTGGATAATATCCCATTGTCTGCATGTATAACAGTTTATTTATCAAATCTACTGAAGGATATTTTGGTTGCTTGCAAGTTTTGGCAATTACGAGTAAAGCTGCTATGAACATCATGTGCAGATTTTTGTGTGGACAAACAAAACTCCTTTCAACTCCTTTAGGAAAATACCAAGGAGCATGCTTGCTGGATCATATGGTAAGAGTATGTTTTGTTTTGTACGAAACTATCAAACTGTCTTCTGAAGTGGCTGTACCATCTTGTAACCCCACCACCCATGAATGAGAGTTCCTGTTTCTCTACATCCTTGTCAGCATCTGGTGATGTCAGTATTCCAGATTTTCTAATGTAGTGGTATGTAGTGGTATCTCACTGTTGTCATGTAAGTATGTAGTGGTATCTCACTTGTTTTAATTTGCATTTCTGTGATGACATATGACATTGAACATCTTTTCATATGCTTATTTGCCATTTGTATATTTTCTTAGATGAGGTGTCATTTAAGGTCTTTGGCTCATTTTAAATTTGGGTTCTTATTAATTTTAAGAGTTCCTTGTGTATTTTGATAACAGTCATTTATCAGATGTGTCTTTTGCAAGTATTTTCTCCCAGGCTGTAGCTTATCTTCTCATTGTTTTTCACAAAGCAGATTAAAAAATATTTTCAAAATCTGAAAACACCTCATGTCCAAAGGAGCCTGAGCCAATGAAAATATTTAAAATTCTACCAGTTCTTAGAGATTACCCTACTTTGAAATTTTAGAGATTAAACTATTTTTGGTGGAGCTGACCCTAAGCACAAAATTAAGAGTAGATTTATGATGAAAATCCAAGAAGTCTAGCATCTCTTTGGCAATCATATGTTATTTATCCTAAATGTTTCTCCTGAGGTTCATTCTAATCTTTTCTGACTTCACCAACATTTGACTTTTAACCAATAAAAATTTCAGTTTATCTTGCATATATAAATTACTGTCACAAAGGGTTAGGACACTGAACAAGGACTTAAATAAGCTGATGAGTTTGGTTTTTTTGCTTTTGTTTTTTTAATGACAAGTTGATAACCAAGAATTCCAGAGTAACATCAGGGTTAGAAACTCTAAAAGGACAATATAAATCTAGACTAATCTATACAGAGACACATTATGACTTTTGTGAACTCATGGGACTCTTGCCTTTGTAAGCTCCTTCCTCTATAAAAAAAAACATTTTAAATATGCTATGAGTGCATTGGTATAAGGAGGAACATAATCCAGACTGTATTTACTATCAGACATTCACTATTCTAACCCTACTTACTTAAAAAAAAAGTGAATATTAAAATATTTTTGTATGTCCTTAAAAGCATCGTGGGTCCTAGGCACTGTGCCTAATGGATAAGTAACTCCATTTCGTATTAATACCTTTTATTCATTAGTTTAGTGATTTTTATTATTTTCATTTCATCCTTAAGATTTACTACTTCCCAATTATCAGGAAGCTGAAATTGACCAGGATATTAATAATAACTAACTTTTTTTCCCACTGGTACTTTCTCTTGCAATACTCACTCAAACATTGTTCCAAGTACTTTCACATACATTAGTTCATTTAATTTTTATAACAAGCATAAGGGGAAGTATTACTTTTTAATATATTAATTGACATATAGTTGACTTACAATATTATATTAGTTTCAGGTACACAACACAGTGACTCGATATTTTTATAGATTATACTCCATATAAAGTTATTATAAAATGTTGGTTATATTCCCTGTGCTGTACAATACATCCTGGTAGCTTATCTTATACCTAGTAATTTGTACCTCTTAGTCTCCTTCACCTATCTTGCCTCTTTCCCCACACCTCTCCTCAGTGGTAGCCACCGTATCTGTATGTGTAAAACAGTATGAGGATTCCTCAAAAAATTAAAAATAAACCTACCATAGGATCCAGAAATTCCACTCCTGCATCTATATGAAGAAAACAAAAACACTAATTTGAAAAGATCTATCCACAATGGTCATAGTGGCATTATTTACAATAGCTAAGATATGGAGGAAGTATTACTTTCATGATTTCTCTTCTGGTTTCTGCCATTGCATAGGCTATTTCTCCAAAACTTAATGTTGTAAATCAACAATTATTTTATTTTGTTCACATCTCGTGGATTAGGAATTTGCTAAGGGCTCACCTGGGTAGTTCTTGTTTAGAGTCTTTTAATCAGATACCTGAACTGACCAGATTTCTAATGTGGCTCTTATATACAGGTGGCAATTGATGCTGGTTATTGGCCGAGAGATCAGCTGCAGCTGTTGACTGGATTGAATACATGTGGATCTCAGGTAGTTGGATTTTGTGCATGTGGGCTGACTTCAGCCAGAGCAAACAAAGATAACCATGTGGAAGCTCTATGGCTTATTCTGACGCAGCCTTGGTAGACAAAGCATCACATTCGCTGCATTCTATTGGATATTTAAATCACGAAGAGTAGTTCAGAGTCAAGAATAAGACACATGGACCACACCTCTCAATGGAGGAAGTGTCAAAGAATTTACAGATTTGTTTTAAAACTGTCACAATTTCCTACTGATGTTGAGAAAACTGTGTAGAGAGAGGTAAAATACTTTTTAATGACTACAGGGCTCATATATGGAGAATCTAGGATTTAAACCCAGGCAGTTCTGGCTCCAGAGACGTTACTCGTAATCACTCTTCTATGGAGCCACACTTTAGACAGTATTAACGTAGTCTGTGTATGCACTCTGTTCTGTAATAAGTCAGACTGCTTTATTTAAAATCATGCCCATTGTTCATGTTTCTTTTGGAGAATAGAACAAAAGCTATAAAATGGAGCATTAAAATTCATTTAGCCCAACTCAGGCAAACTATGGCCCATGGATCAAATCTGGTCAATAATCTGTTCTTGTAAAAATAATGTTATAAGAACAAAACCCCACCCATTTGTTTACATGTTGTCTATGGCTGCTTTTGTGTTTCAGTAGCAGAGTCCAATGGTCGTCACACAGATCATCTGTCCCCAAAAGCCTACAACATTTATTACCTGGCTTTTTTTTTTTTTTAACATCTTTATTGGAGTATAATTGCTTTACAATGGTGTGTTAGTTTCTGCTTTATAACAAAGTGAATCAGTTATACTTATACATATGTTCCCATATCTTTTCCCTCTTGCATCTCCCTCCCTCCCACCCTCCCCATCCCACCCCTCTAGGTGGTCACAAAGCACCGAGCTGATCTCCCTGTGCTATGCGGCTGCTTCCCACTAGCTATCTATTTTACGTTTGGTAGTGTATATATGTCCATGCCACTCTCTCACTTTGTCACAGCTTACCCTTCCCTCTCCCCATATCCTCAAGTCCATTCTCTAGTAGGTCTGTGTCTTTATTCCTGTCTTACCACTAGGTTCTTCATGACTTTTTTTTTTCTCTTAGATTCCGTACATATGTGTTAGCTTACTGTAGTTGTTTTTCTCTTTCTGACTTACTTCACTCTGTATGACAGACTCTAACTCCATCCACCTCACTACAAATAACTCAATTTCATTTCTTTTTATGGCTGAGTAATATTCCATTGTATATATGTGCCACATCTTCTTTATCCATTCATCCAATGATGGACACTTAGGTTGCTTTCATGTCCTGGCTATTGTAAATAGAGCTGCAATGAACATTTTAGTACATGACTCTTTTTGAGTTATGGTTTTCTCAGGGTATATGCCCAGTAGTGGGATTGCTGGGTCGTATGGTATTTCTATTTTTAGTTTTTTAAGGAACCTCCATACTGTCCTCCATAGTGGCTGTATCAATTTACATTCCCACCAAACAGAAATATAGATCAATGGAACAGGATAGAAAGCCCAGAGATAAACCCATGCACATATGGTCACCTTATCTTTGATAAAGGAGGCAAGCATATACAGTGGAGAAAAGACAGCCTCTTCAATAAGTGGTGGTGGGAAAACTGGACAGGTACATGTAAAAGTATGAAATTAGAACACTCCCTAACACCATACACAAAAATAAACTCAAAATGGATTAAAGATCTAAATGTAAGGCCAGATACTATCAAACTCTTAGAGGAAAACATAGGCGGAACACTCTATGACATAAATCACAGCAAGATCCTTTTTTACCCACCCCTAGAGAAATGGAAATAAAAACACAAATAAACAAATGGGACCTAATGAAACTTAAAAGCTTTTGCACAGCAAAGGAAACCATAAACAAGACCAAAAGACAACCATCAGAATGGCAGAAAATATTTGCAAATGAAGCAACTGACAAAGGATTAATCTCCAAAATTTACAAGCAGCTCATGCAGCTCAATAACAAAAAAACAAAAAACCCAATGCAAAAATGGGCAGAAGACTTAAATAGACATTTCTCCAAAGAAGATATACAGATTGCCAACAAACACATGAAAGAATGCTCAACATCATTAATCATTAGAGAAATGCAAATCAAAACTACAAAGAGATATCATCTCACACCGGTCAGAATGGCCATCATCAAAAAATCTAGAAACAATAAATGCTGGAGAGGGTGTGGAGAAAAGGGAACACTATTACCTGGCTTTTAAGAAAAGATTGCCAACTCTTATTTAAAGGAACAGAGATTAAAGGTTAAGGTAAGAGAGAAAACAGACATTGTGATAAGAAAGGTTAAATAACTAGTCCGCTATTACTGAATCAATCAGTGTAGAGATTGTTACTAGTATAGAGGTAGTGTCGCTAAAGGGAACATTCATTTTCATTTTATAATATCTGTACTTTATTCTAGAGATAGCTACATTCTATTGTATAATAAGACTCATAATATTAAATACCTAAAAATGCCAAAAGCATCATGCTGTAGTGGAAAGAACATAAGTTTGAAATTAGAACAAAAGGAATTCTTCCATTTGAACTTATCAAGAGTTTATACTGAGTGTCAGAGCTCTGATTTGTCAAGTTGGATTTTTGAGTTTTAATTAATTACTATAGGTAAAGTATATTCAATCTCAGTAAATGTTGTGACAAGAGTACTTTAAGTGTTGACTTAGAACAAGGTATATCCACTCAGATACTGATAAGTTATGAGTAAGAAACCAGGATAAGGCTAAGACAAAACCTAGACCTCTAAAACCCAGGATTGAAAGTTAGTTTTATGTCTGAGGAAAGAATATGACTCAGAGAAATTTAAGAAATTATTTATTTAGTTAGTTAGTTATTTAGTTATCAGGAGGCACAAAATAAAGTTGTATTTAGAACTCTTATTATTACGGTTGGCAGAAAAATGAACAGTAATAAAATGAAAGAGCTCAGCTTATATTAATCTGAAAATTTCTGAGCCTGTCTTTGAGGTTATTCATTAGATACTTTGATTACAGTCAAAGCAAGAAGAGCATCAGAATTTGGACTTAATTCTCTCATTTAGTTCTTACCATAATCCTTTGACAATGATATAATCCTCCTTTTTTCTCAGATGAGGAACTGGGGCTGAGGAAACTCAAGTGATATGTCCAAGATCCCAGAATTACCAAGCAGCAGAATCAAAATTTGAATCCAATTCTTTGTGACATAAAATGTGTGTACCATCTGGTCTACCATCACTAAAGGAGTCTCTGTCTCAGAAAACAGAAATTCGGTTACTTGGAATTCAGTTTCTCAGAAATAATGACATGTCTTCACATGTGTTTGTCTTATGCTAATACAAATAAACAGACAATAATAATAATAATAATAAAAACTCTCTACCCCAATACATAGTTGCTAATCTTCCAAAGTAACACTGTTAATAAGCCTTTTTTTTTTCCTTGATCATTCCTACCAACCACCTCAAAACCAATAAAGATTTCTGATTTGGATCTCCATGAAAGGCAGAATTATATAATTATTAGAAGTGGATTGTTCTGCCACTTCCTAGTCTCATTCCTGTAAACATATTACTTCAGATGGGATTCTAAAATATATTTCTCTCATATTGTTGTTGGGAGGATTAAGTCAGGCAATGTACATAAACTTCTTAGCATACAATTATCAAATGGAAACTTCTTAGGGAAGTCAAACTGTTGCTGTGTTATAAGTATTATTGCTGTCTGGCACTACAATAAAGAGAGGCAATTTGGGCAACTTCAAAGCAGTTTTGGAAGAAGCCTTTAGCAGCAGATCTGAGAAGTCAAGACTAAGTTTCCAGGTTCCAGAATCAGGGGCTCCAGGCCCTGTTACAGCTAAGAAGAGCTTAAGGAGATATGATGAGTAAATGTAATGTGATATCCTAAAAGGAATACTGGAATTGAAAAAGGGCATTAGCCAAAAACTAAGAGACTCTGGACACAGTATGGACTTTTTAGTTAATAATAATATATCAATGTTTATTTATTAATTGTAAATCAATATGCAATACAAAAGTAGGATGTTAATAATAGGGACACTGGGGTACACGATAAATGGAAACTCTATGTAGTACTTTGCAATTTTCTCTATATCTAAAACTGATTTGAATAATAAAGTTTATATATTTATATTTTTATTGAAATATAGTTGATTTAAAATAGAGTGATTCAGTATCTTTATAGATTATACTCCATCAAAAGTTATTACAAAATAATGGCTTAATTCCCTGTGCTGTACAATATGTCATTATTTCTTATTTCTTTTATACCTTGTAGCTTGTATCTCTAAATCCTATATTCCTACCTTCCCCTGGCCCCTTCCCTCTCCCCTCTGGTAAACACTAGTTTGTTTTCTATATCTGTGAGTCTCTTTCTGTTTTGCTGTATACATTGGTTTGTTTTATTTTTTAGATTCCACATATAAGTGATAACAGTATTTTGTCTTTCTCTGACTTATTTAACTAAGCATAATATTCTCTAGGTCCATCAACATTGCTGTAAATGGTAGAATTTTATTCTTTGTTTATGACTAACATTCCATTGTATATAAATGCCACATTTTCTTTATCTATTCATCTGTTGATGGACATATGGGTTGCTTCCATGTATCTTGGCTATTGTAAATAGTGCTGCTATGAACATTGGGGGGCATGTATCTCTTCTAATTAGCATTTTTATTTTTTTGGATATATGCCAAGGAAAGGAATTGATGGATCATAAGGTAGTTCTATTTTTAGGTTTTTGAGGAAATTCCGTACTGTTTTCCACAGTGGCTGCACCAATGTACATTCCCACCAAGAGTGTACAAGGGCTTTTTTCTCCACATCTTTACCAACATTTGTTATATGTAGATTTTTTGATGATAGCCATTCTGATTGGTGTGAGGTGATATCTCATTGTGGTTTTGATTTACATTTCTGTAATAAATAGTGATGTTAAGCAACTTTTCATGTGCCTGTTTACCATCTGTATGTCTTCTTTGGAAAAATGATTATTCCGGTCTTCTGCCCATTTTTAAATCAGATTGATTTTTTTTTTTTAATATTGAGTTGTGTGAGCTGTTTATATATTTTGAATATTAATGCCTTATCTGTCATATCATTTGCAAATATTTTCTACCATTCAGTACATTGTCTTTTCGTTTTACTGTTGGTTTCCTTTGCTGTGCTAAGGCTTTTAAATTTAATTAGGTCTCATTGCTTTATTTTTGCTTTTTTTTTTTTTTTTTGCCTTAGGAGACAGATCCAAAGAAATATTGCTGTGATTTATGTCAAAGAGTGTTATGCCTATTTTATCTTCCAGGAGTTTTATGATTTCAGGCCTCACGGTTAGGTCTGTGATTCATTTTCAGTTTATTTTTATATATAGTGTGAGGTAATGTTCTAATCTCATTCTTTTACATGTAGCTGTCCACTTTTCCCAGCACCACTTATTAAAGAGGTTGTCTTTTCTGCATTGTATATTGTTGCCTCCTTGGGCATATATTAATTGAACATAGGTGTGTGGGTTTATTTCTGGGCTTTCTATTCTGCTCCATTTGTTACAGAGTTCAAGTTCATACTGCTTGCTGCACAACAGGCCAGAAAAATCAAGAGATGAGGTGGCGGGGCAGGGAATGGAAACTTTATTTGGAAAGCCAGCAGACTGAGAAGATGGTAAACCACTGTCCCAAAGAACCATCTTACCTGAGTTAGAATTCAGGCTTTTGTTATATTAAAAGGCATGGGGATGTGGCTGGTTGTTGCATACATTTTGGTGCCAGCATCTTTTGTTATTGCATCCGTCCACGTAGGTCTGGTCACAGTGTTCCTGTAAACCTCCAACAAGATAATTTTTATTCACTGTTCTGCAACTTTTTATATCTAGGTGAATGGAAAAGTGTTATATTTTAAAGGTCAAGCCTGGAAGGCAGAGCCTTTAGAAACGGGTATGTTTAATATTTCAAGCTTTACAAAGATGCAGAGCCAGCATGACTAAAAACAGGCAAGAGAGCACAAAGGTTAGGAATAAAGAATAGATCCAATATGGAGTCAGATTTGTTCTTCTCTGTTACACATTCATCTATGTGTCTATTTATTGGCCATTATCATGCTGCTTTGATTACAGAGGTTTTCAGTATAAAGTCAGGTGGGGTGATACCTCCAGGATTGTTTATTTTCCTCAAAATTGCTTTGGCAATTCAGGGTGTTTTGTAGTACCATACAATTATTATTGTGGTACCATAGGATTATATGTCCTAGTTATGTGAAAAATGTCATGGGTATTTTGAAAAGAATTGCATTAAATCTGTAGATTGCTTTGGCTAGTATGGCTATTTTAACAATATTAACAATATTAATATTAACAATATTTAACAATATTAATTCTTCCAATTCAAGAGCATGTGATATTTTTACATTATCATTACATTTTTATCATTCTCAATTTCCTTCCTCAATGTTTTATAGTTTTAAGATTATAGGTCTTTCACCTCCTTGGTTAAGTTTATTCCTAGGTGTTGTATTCTTTTTGATGCAATTTTAAACAGGATTTTTTTTTTTTTTACTTTGTCTTTCTGATAGTTCATTTTTATTTATTTTTTAAACGTCTTTATTGGAATATAATTGCTTTACAATGGTGTGTTGTTAGTTTCTGCTTTATAACAAAGTGAATCAGATATACATATACATATCTCCTCCCTCTTGTGTCTCCCTCCAACCCTCCATATCCCACCCTTCTAGGTGGTCACAAAACACCGACTGATCACCTGTGCTATGCAGCTGCTTCCCACTAGCTATTTATTTTATACTTGGTAGTGTATATATGTCCATGCCACTCCCGCACTTCATCCCAGCTTAAACTTCCCACTCCCTGTGTACTCAAGACCATTCTCTACATGTACGTCTTTATTCCCATCCAGCCACTAGGTTCTTCAGAACCTATTTTTTTCTTTTTTTTAACATTCCATATATATGTGTTAGCACATGGTATTTGTTTTTCTCTTTCTGACTTCACTCTGTATGACAGACTCTAATCCATCCACCTCATTACAAATAGTTCAATTTCATTACTTTTTATGGCTGAGTAATATTCCATTGTATATATGTGCCACATCTTCTTTATCCATTCATCTGTCAATGGACACTTAGGTTGCTTCCATGTCTTGACTACTGTAAATAGAGTTGCAATGAACATTGTGGTACATGTCTCTTTTTGAATTATGGTTTTCTCAGGGTATATGCCCAGTAGTGGGATTACTGGCTCGTATAGTAGTTCTATTTTTAGTATTTTATGGAAACTCCATACTGTTCTCCATAGTGGCTATATCAATTTACATTTCTACCAACAGTGAAGAGGGTTCCCTTTTCTCCACACCCTCTCCAGCATTTATTGTTTGTAGATATTTTGTTGATGGCTATTCTGACTGGTGTGAGGTGATACCTCATTGTAATTTTGATTTGCATTACTATAATGATTAGTGTTGTTGACTGTCCTTTCATGTGTTTTTTGGCAATCTGTGTATCTTCTTTGGTGAAATGTCTATTTAGGTCTTCTGCCCATTTTGGATAGGGTTGTTTGTTTTTTTGATATTGAGTTACATGAGCAGCTTGTATATTTTGGAGATTAATCCTTTTTCAGTTGCTTCATTTGCAAATATTTTCTGCCATTCTGAGGGTTGTCTTTTGGTCTTGTTTATGGTTTCCTTTGCTGTGCAAAAGGTTTTAAGTTTCATTAGGTCTGATTTGTTTATTTTTGTTTTTATTTCCATTTCTCTGGGAGGTGGGTCAAAAGGATCTTGCTATGATTTATGTCTCAGAGTGTTCTGCCTATGTTTTCCTCTAAGAGTTTTATAATGTCTGGCCTTACATTTAGATCTTTAATCCATTTTGAGTTTATTTCTGTGTATGTTGTTAGGGAGTGTTCTAATTTCATTCTTTTACATGTAGCTGTTCAGTTTTCCCAGCACCAGTTATTGAAGTGGCTGTCTTTTCTCCATTGTATATTCTTGCCTCCTTTATCAAAACTAAGGTGACCATATGTGCATGGGTTTATCTCTGGGCTTTCTATCTGGTTCCAATGATCTATTTTTCTGTTTTTGTGCCAGTACCATACTGCCTTTATTACTGTAGCTTTGTAGTATAGTCTGAAGCTCAGGAACCTGATTCCTCCAGCTCCATTTTTCTTTCTCAAGATTGCTTTGGCTATTTGGGGTCTTCTGTGTTTCCATACAAGTTGTCCAATATTTTGTTCTAGTTCTGTGAAAAATGCCATTGGTAGTTTGATAGGGATTGAATTGAATCTGTAGATTGCTTTGGATAGTATAGTCCTTTTCAGAATGTTGATTCTTCCAATCCAAAACATGATATATCTCTCCATTTCTTTGTATCATCTTTAATTTCTTTCAACAGTGTCTTATAGTTTTCAGCCTATAGGTCTTTTGTGTCCTTAGGTAGGTTTATTCCTAGATATTTTATTCTTTTTGTTGCAATGGTAAACGGGAGTGTTTTCTTAATTTCACTTTCAGATTTTTCATCATTAGTATATAGGAATGCAAGAGATTTCTGTGCATTAATTTTGTATCCTGCTACTTTACCAAATTCATTGATTAGCTCTAGTATTTTTCTGGTAGCATCTTTAGGATTCTCTACGTATAGTATCATGTCATCTGCAAACAATGACAGCTTTACTTCTTCTTTTCCAATTTGGATTCCTTTTACTTCTTTTTCTTCTCTGATTGCTGTGGCTAAAACTTCCAAACCTATGTTGAATAATTGTGGTGAGAGTGGGCAACCTTGTCTTGTTCCTGGTCTTAGAGGAAATGGTTTCAGTTTTTCACCATTGAGAATCATGCTGGTTGTGGGTTTGTCATATATGGCCCTTTTTATGTTGAGGTGAGTTCCCTCTATTCTACTTTCCAGAGGTTTTTTATCATAAATGGGTGTTGAATTTTATCAAAAGCTTTTTCTGCACCTACTGAGATGATCATATAGTTTTTCTCCTTCAGTTTGTAAATATGGTTTATCACATTGACTGATTTACATATATTGAAGAATCCTTGCATTCCTGGGATAAACTCCACTTGATCATGGTGTATGATCCTTTTAATGTGCAGTTGAATTGTGTTTGTTAGTATTTTGTTGAGGATTTTTGCATCTATATTCATCAGTCATATTGGTCTGTAGTTTTCTTTCTTTTTGACACCTTTGTCTCGTTTTGGTATCAGGGTAATGGTGGCCTCGTCTCGTAGAATGAGTTTGGGAGTGTTCCTCTCTCTGCTATATTTTGGAAGAGTTTGAGAAGGATAGGTGTTAACTCTTCTCTAAATGTTTGATAGAATTCACCTGTGAAGCCATCTCGTTCTGGGCGTTTGCTTTTGGAAGATTTTAAATCACAGTCTCAATTTCAGTGCTTGTGATTGGTCTATTTATATTTTGTATTTCTTCCTGGTTCAGTCCTTCTAATCCTGCTTTTCTAAGAATTTGTCCATTTCTTCCAGGTTGTCCATTTATTGTCATATAGTTGCTTGTAGTAATCTCTCATGAACCTTTGTATTTCTGCTGTGTCAATAGTTACTTCTCCTCTTTTGTTTCTAATTCTATTAATTTGAGTCTTCTCCCTTTTTTCTTTTCTTTTTTTTTTTTTTTTTTTGATGAGTCTGGCTAATGGTTTATGCATTTTGTTTATCTTCTCAAAGAACCAGCTTTTAGTTTTATTGATCTTTGCTATTGTTTCCTTCATTTCTTTTTCATTTATTTCTGATCTGATATTTATGATTTCTTTCCTTCTGCTAACTTTGGGGTTTTTTGTTCTTCTTTCTCTAATTGCTTTATGTGTAAGTTTAGGTTGTTTATTTGAGATGTTTCTTGTTTCTTGAGGTAGGATGGTATTGCTATAAACTTCCCTCTTAGAACTGCCTTTGCTGCATCCCATAGATTTTGGGTCATCATATTTTTCATTTATTTTTAGGTATTTTTTGATTTCCTCTTTCATTTCGTCAGTGATCTCTTGGTTATTTAGTAGTGTATTGTTTAGTCTCCATTTGTTTGTAGTTTTTACAGATTTTTTCTTGTATTTGATATCTAGTCTCATATCGTTGTGGTCAGAAAAGATACTTGAAATGATTTCAATTTTCTTAAATTTACCAAGGCTTGATTTGTGACCTAAGATATGATCTCTCCTGGAGAATGTTCCATGAGCACTTGAGAAGAAAGTGTATTCTCTTGTTTTTGGATGGAATGTCCTATAAATATCAATTAAGTCCTTCTTGTTTAATGTATCATTTAAAGCTTGTGTTTCCTTTTTTATATTTATTTTGGAAGATCTCTCCATTGGTGAAACTGGGGTGTTAAAGTCCCCTACTATGATTGTGTTAGTGTTGATGTACCATTTTATGGCTGTTAGCATTTGCCTTATGTATTGAAGTGCTCCTAAGTTGGGTGCATAAGTATTTACAATTGTTATATCTTCTTCATGGATTGATCTCTTGATCATTTAGGAGTGTCCTTCTTTGTCTCTTGTAATAGTCTTTATTTTAAATTCTGTTTTGTTTGATATGAGAATTGCTACTCCAGCTTTCTTTTGATTTCCATTTGCATGTACTATCTTTTTCCATCCCCTCACTTTCAGTGTGTATGTGTCCCTAGGTCTGAAGTGGGTCTCTTGTAGACAGCATATATACGGGTCTTGTTTTTGTATCCATTCAACCAGTCTTTTTTTTTTTTTTTTTTTTGGTTGAAGCATTTAATCCATATACATTTAAGGTAATTATCAATATGTATATTCCTATTACCATTTTCTTAATTATTTTCAGTTGGTTATTGTAGGATTTTTCCTTCTTTTGTGTTTCCTGCTTAGAGAAATTCCTTTAGCATTTGTTGTAAAGCTGGTTTGGTGGTGCTGAATTCTCTTAGCTTTTGCTTGTCTGTAAACGTTTTAGTTTCTCCGTTGAATCTGAATAACATCCTTGCTGGGTAAAGTAATCTTGGTTGTAGGTTTTTCCCTTTCTTCACTTTAAATGTGCCCTGCCACTCGCTTCTGGCTTGCAGAGTTTCTGCTGAAAGATCAGCTTTTAACTTTATGGGGATTCCCTTGTATGTTATTTGCTGTTTTTCCCTTGCTACTTTTAATATTTTTTCTTTTATTTAATTTTTGATAGTTTGATTAATATGTGTCTTGGTACGTTTCTCTTTGGATTTATCTTGTATGGGACTCTGTGCTTCCTGGACTTGATTGACTCTTTCCTTTCCCATATTAGGGAAGTTTTCAACTATATTCTCTTCAAATATTTTCTCAGTCCCTTTCTTCTCTTCTTCTTGGACCCCTATAAATTGAATGTTGGTGCATTTAATGTTGTCCCAGAGATCTCTGAGACTGTCCTCAACTCTTTTCATTCTTTTTTCTTTATTCTGCTTTGTGGTAGTTATTTCCACTATTTTGTCTTCCAGGTCACTGATCCGTTCTTCTGCCTCAGTTATTCTGTCATTGATTCCTTCTAGAGAATTTTTCATTTCATTTATTGTGTTGTTCATCATTGTTTGTTTCCTATTTAGTTCTTCTAGGTCCTTGTTAAACGTTTATTTTATTTTCTCCATTCCATTTCTAAGATTTTGGATCATCTTTACTATCATTACGCTGAATTGTTTTCCAGGTAGACTGCCTATATCCTCTTCTTTGTTTGGCCTGGGATTTTTTACCTTGCTCCTTCATCTGCTGTGTGTTTCTCTGTCATTTCATTTTGCTAACTTACTGTGTTTGCAGTCTCCTTTTCACAGGCTGCAGGTTCGTAGTTCCCGTTGTTTTTGGTGTCTGCCCTAGTCACTATGGTTGTTTCAGTGGGTTGTGTAGGCTTTCTGGTGGAGGGGCTGGTGTTGTGTTCTGGTGAATGAGGCCGGATCTTCTCTTTCTAGTAGGCAGGACCACGTCCAGTGGTGTGTTTTGGGGTGTCTGTGAAGTGATTCTTATTTTAGGCAGCCTTTCTGCTGATACATGGTTTTGTGTCCTTGTCTTGCTAGTTGTTTGGCATAGGGTTTCCAGCACTGTAGCTTGCTGGTCGTTGAGTGGAGCTGGGTCTTAGTGTTGAGATGGAGATATCTGGAAGAGCTTTCACTGTCTGATATTATGTGGAGCCAGGACATCTCTGGTGGACCAATGTCCTGAACTCGGCTATCCAACCTCAGAGGCACAGGCCTGACGCCTGGCAGTAACAAGACCCTGTCAGACACATGGCTCAGATTCTGACCATCTCCACAGGCTGCTACTTCCTGCATCCCTGTCCCTGGGTCTTAGGCAGGGTGGGATCCCAAGAAAGAATTCCCACAGCTTTGCAGCCAGCTGCATCTGCTCATCAATTTGGCCAGAGCTGATGCGCTGATAGTTCGTATTTAATGTATAGGAAAACAATGGATTTCTGTATATTAATCTTGTATTCTTCACCTTTACTGAATTCGTTTATTAGTTCAAACAGATTTTGGTGGATTCTTTAGTGTTTTCTATGTAAAGTATCATGCCATCTACAAATAGTGATAGTTTTACTTCTTCCCTTCCAGTTTGGTGCCTTTTATTTCTTTTTCTTGTCTGACTGCTGTGGCTAAGACTTCCAATACTATGCTAAATAGAAGTGGTGAGAGTGGGTATCCTTGTCTAGTTCCTGAATTTAGAGCAGATGTTTTCAGCTTTTCACCATTGAGTATGTTGTTTGCTGTGGATTTGTCATAAATGGCCTTGGTTATGTTGAGATTTTTTCCCCTCTATATCCACTTTGATAACAATTTTTACTATGAACGATGCTGAATTTCATGAAATGATTTCTCTGTCTCTATTGGGATATTCATGTGATTTTTACCATTCCTTTTGTTAATGTGGCATATCACATTGATTGATTTGTGAAGGTTGAGGCATCCTCGCATCCCTGGGATATATCCAAACTTGATCATGGTGTACAACTTTTTTATATATTGTTTGATTTGGCTTGCTAATATTTTGTTGCAGATCATTGCATCTATATTCATCAAAGATATTGGCCTATAATTTTCTTTTATTGTAGTGTCTTTGTCTAGTTTTGGTATCAGGATAATGGTGGTCTCATAAAATAAATTTGGGATTTTTCCATCTTTTAAAATATTTTTGGAATAGTTTGAGGATGATAGGAACTGGCTCTCCTTTGAATGTTTGGAAGAATTCCCCTATTAATCCTTCCAATACTGGACTTTTGTTTGCTGGGAGGTTTCTTTGGTTTGTTTTGATTTTTTTTGTTGTTGTTTTTTTTTTTCTACAAATTCAGTTTCACTAGTAGTGATCACTTTCTTCAAATAGCCTGTTACTTCTTGATACATTCTTGGCAGATTGTATGTTTCTAGAAATTTGTCCATTTCTTCTAGGTTGTCCCATTTGTTAGCATATAGGTGTTCATAGAATTCTCTTATTTTTTTTGGTAGTTCTGTGGTATTGCTATTTCTCCTCTCTCATTTCTTAATTTGTTTATTTGGATTCTCTCTTTTCTTCTGATGAGACTGGCTAACGGTTTTATCTTTTTTTTATCTTTAAAAAAACTCAACACTTATTTTCATTGATCTATTCTGTTGTTTCTTGGTCTTCATTTTATTATTTCCTTTCTGATCTTCATTATTTCTGTCCTTCTGGTAACTTTGGGCTTTGTTTGTTCTTATTTTTCTGTTCCTTTAGTTAATAGGTTAGGTTGTTTATTTGAGATTTTTCTTGTTTCCTGAGGAAGGCCTGTATTGCTATAAAATTCCCTCTTAGATTTTCTTTTGCTCCATCTCATAGATTTTGGATAATTTTTTTTTCTAGTTTCATTTATCTCCAAGTATTTTCTTAGTTCCTCTTTGATTTCTGCATTAAAACGATTGTTTATTAGTAGCATGTTCTTTAGTCTCCATGTGTTGTCTCTTTTCCTATTTTTCTTTCTGTAATGAATTTTCAGTTTCATGTTGTTTTTGAAAAAATGGTTGATGTATTTTTTATCCTCTTAAATTTATTGAGATTTGTTTTGTGGTGCTGCATGTGATCTATCCTGGAGAACATTCTATGTGCACTTGAAAAGAATGTGTATTCTTTTGTTGTTGGATATAATGTCCTGTAGATATCTATTAAGTCCAATGGTCTACTGTTTCATATAAGACTATTGTTGCCTTATTGATTTTCTGTCTGGGTAATATATCCATTGATGAAAGAGGGTGTTAAAAGTCACCTGTTATTATTGCATTGTTGTCAATTTCTCTCTTTATGTCTGTTCATATTTGCTTTATATATTTAGGTGCTCCTATATTAGGTACATATATGTTAACAAGCGTAATATTCTCCTCTTATATTGATCCCTTTATCATTCTATATTTCTCTTCTTTGTCTCTTGTTATAATAACCTTTGTTCTAAACTCCATTTTGTCTGATATGAGTATTTCTACCCTCATTTTCTTTCATTTCCATTTGAATGAAATAACTTTTTCTATCGCCTCACTTTCAGTGTTTGTGTGTTTTTAGCTCTGAAATGAGTCTTTTGTGGGCAGCACATAGATGGATCTTGTTTTTTTATCCAATAAGCCACCCTATGTTTTTTGATGAGAGCAGTAAGTCCACTGACATTTAAAGTAATTATTGATAGGTATGTACTTATTGCCATTTTATCACTTGTTGTGTGATTGTTTTTGTAGTTCTTCCCTGTTTATTTCTTCTTTTTGTTTCTTCCCTTGTGGTTTGATGATTTTCCTTAATAGCATGCCTGTGTTCTTTTCTTTTTAGTTTTTATATATCTATTGTAGATCTTTGATTTGTGGTTATTATGGGGTTCATATATGCTGACCTATAACTATGTCTTCTTGTTTTAAATTGGTAATCAGTTAAGTTGAAAGACATTCTAAAACTTCTACATTTTTACTCCCTTCACCCATATTTTGTGTTTCTGTTGTCATACTTTACATCTTCATGCTTATCCTTTAACTATTTATTGTAGTTATAGGTGCTCTTACAATTTTTTTGCCTTTTAGTCTTTGTATGGCTCAATTAGGCAATGAGCCTCAGTCCTTACTATATATTTGCCTTTCCTAGTGGGATTTTCCCTTTCCTATAGATTCTTTCCACTTAGACCAGACCTTTTAACATTTCTCTAGGGTAGGTTTAGTATTGATTAACTCTTTTATTCTTTTGCTCGTCTGAAGTTTTTATCTCTCCTTCAATTCTAAACGATAATTTTTCTGGGTGAAGTATCTCACATTGCAGGTTTTCCCCTTTCAGCACTTTGAATATATCATGCCACTCCCGTCTGATCTGTAAAGTTTCTGCAGATCAATCAGCTCATAGCCTGTGGGGATTTCCTTACATATATTACTCTCTGTTTTTGTCTTTCTGCCTTTAGAGTTCTCTCTTTATCTTTAACTTTTGCCATTTTAATTATGATGTGTCTTGGTGTGAGTCTCTTTCTATTCATCTTGATTGTGACCCTCCCTCCACACTTCCTGTACCTGGATATCTGTTTCCTTCTTCAGATTTGTAAGTTTTCAGCCATAATTTTCTCAAATGCACTTTTGATCTCCTTCTTTCTCTTTTCTCCAACTAAGACCCCTAAAATGGAAATTTTTGTAAGCTTAATGTTATCTCAGAGATCTCTTAAACTATTTTCATTTTTAAAAAAATTTGTTTTTCTTTTGGCTGTTCTGACTGGGTGATTTCCATTCGTCTATCTTCCAGATCATTTATGTGTTCTTCTGTATCACTTAGTCTGCTATTCATTCATTCCTTGTAGTGTGTTTTTTATTTCAGTTATTGAATTCTTCATTTCTGTTTGGGTCTTTTTCATATTTTCCAGTCTGTGTTAAAATTTTCACTGTGCTCATCTATTCTTTGCCATAATCCAGTTAACATTCTTATTATAAATGCTTTAAATTCTTTATAAGGTAGTTTCTTTCTGTTTCATTATTTTTTCAGGGGTTTTCTCTGGCTCTTTCAATGAGACCAGTTCCTCTGCCTTTTCATTTTGCTTAACTTTCTCTGCCTCTATTAATTTAGATGAAACAGTTACCTATTGTGATCTTGAAGTGGTGCTCTTATGTGGGAGTGTCCATATACAGACTATGCATGCCCAGTGCATTTGGTAAGAGAGAGAGATTTGATGTCAATGCAAGTCATATTTTTCCTCAGGTTGTTCTGGCAGTTATCACCTTGGTAGTGGTTGGGGCTGGAGATGGAGATGCTAGAGCTGGGGCTGGATGTGAGACAGGACTTCCCTTCTGCTCAGTAGCCATCACCACCCTATTTGGGTGGAGCCTGATTCCAAGTTACTGGAGCAGAAGCTCTGAGGGTGAGCCTTGGGCTGGCTCTGTTCCTTTCTAGTGTGTGCTTCCTCCTCTTCCAGCACAGAAACTCTTGCCCCAGAGCGGGAGCGTGCTGAAGTAAGGGATGCCAGTGCATGTCCTTGGTTTGTTTCAACAGCAGACAGAGGTCCAAGCTGTCTTCAATGCACTGTTTGTACCGGCACCTACAATTGTTTCCCTTGTTCTGTACAGATGCAGACTCAGGTACAAGTCTCCTTTGTCCCTCACAGTCAATCACTGCCCCTAGCCTCCACTGCCCTCCCCCCTCTTGCTATGGAGCCTCACTATAATGTGGGGGAGCCCACGTGGACTCTTGGCATATATCAAGGTGTGAGCTGTAGTAGAGTGGCCATTGTCAGAGTTCTGGGCTGTTTCTGAGGGACTTTTGAGTAGGTGCCAACAATGACCACCACCTCACCCGGACCCCACCCCAAGACCGGGTCTTCTTGGAGTTCCAAAGCCAAGTTTTCTCCCTGGTTATGGCAGCCCTAGATCCTGTGCCACACTGCAAAGTGCAATAAACAGGTCTGAAGCATTTGCTCTGCTCAAGCTGGGATGCATGCCAAGGCAGTTGTGGGAAACCTGGCAGCCACTAAAGCAGTCTCTGAACTGCCCCCTTTGACCTGCTTTGGGGCTAAGCCAGCATGAATGTGCTTCTCACAAGTGGAGTGTAGGCTTCTCACAGCCTTCCTGTTAGTCCCAGTTATCTTCCAACCAGACAAAGGGCATCACCTTCCATGTGTAGGACCCCAGGATTTGTGCTCCCAATCTGTGGCTCTTGCCACTCACTCCCATGGGCAGATTTCTGCCCATGTATTCTCCTTTTTCCTTTGAGTTTCCTCCCAGGGTCTCAGGTCCCAACCTGATTGTCTTCCCTTCTTACCCAATTACATGTTCATCTTTCTTACAGCCTGATTGTGCAGAAGTTTTCCTGCAGTTTCCATTTAGTTTTCAGTGAGAATTGTTCCAAATGTATATATATTTTTGATGTGTTCATGGGGGGACGTGAATTCCACATCCTCCTACTCCACCATCTTGATCAATCTACCAATAAAGTTTATTTTAAAAAATTCTATTGGTTGTCCTTTGGATCTTTGCACAGAAATCCACACATTCAACTAATTGATTTTCCTGAACTTTAGTTACATTGAAGATGACATGTTTGTAGTTCTGAGGCTATTTCTAATAAGAAATATTTACAGTCACTTCTTGCAAACACTGAAGCATAACAGTGTCTTAAAAGGAAACTAGATACATAAATGAAATTACAACAAGCATAATCATGAACAGATTTGGTCGTTTGACCAAACTTCTGAAATACACAAAACCACGCATTTGGATAGACTTTATCCATAGAGAATTACCTCCTTCTGTTTAATTTATGATAGAATATAGATGATAAATTATTAATTCATTGCATATAATATTCATATAGAAGAGAGTCTACTAGGTATTGTATGCCATTTATTATTTGAAATGTCTCAAAGTGCTGAGATGCTCAGTTTTCTTTTTTGAAGTGCCATAGGGAAGAACATTATAATGAATGCATTCCTCATTTTGCAAAATATATTTCTGATTTTACTCCTATGTTGCAATTGATCTAAGTTATGAAAGGCAATTTGAATTGTCAATCACTGTCTGAGCATGGTTTAAGTGATGGATTTTGCTTAGAATAGTATGGCATATACACGTTTAGTTTCAAAGAAGAGTTTTCTCTTTCAATTTTACAAATATTAAAACTTTACAAGAGGAATTTAAATCATCACACACAAAAAAGGACAGTATTCTTTGAATTGCAAAAATATATATGCCTTTCAAAGACACTGGTTATTTTCACTGGAATGGAAATAATATTTCATTACTTTCTTATAGTAAAAGCAATTTCAGACATTGCTTTCCACTGAATGAACCAAAAATGAGCTTTTAAAAAATCTGTCTTGATAATTAAGCATGCAAACAGGCATGCATAATTATTTAACAAGCTATTTCATGCACCAGAAAGAAGAATATTTCAAAGTAAATGAAGGGAAATTTGGGAAAATATTAATATCTAGAGAGCATGTATATACACGTGTGTATTATTATTAAATAATACAAGTTTTAATTGCCCTCCATATCCTTGAGCATTATATAGATTCAGATTTCACCTTCTTTTTTCCCTATTTACATTTACAATGCTATTACTTTGGAAATTTAAGTCTTTATTATTATTATTGTGGTTTTTTTTCTCTCAGTTTAGGTACCAAAGAGGAGTTAGGCAGGGAAAGGTCCCATTCAGCATATGAGTCTACATAGTTAACACTTAGTGGCGCGGTTTAGAACCACAGGACCAATTGCCCAGCATTAATCCTTTCTTCTGGTAAGTACCTCTCTCTTCCCATACTCTGATCTCCCTGGAGGGAGTTGGCATATTCTTAGAAACCACCCCACCCCTTGAACTCCAGTTGAACAAGGTGAGTCAGAGAAAAATAAGGTAAATGAACTGACCTTGGAAAATAAGGTCAGTGAATCATTCCCTGGGATCTCTGTTCTTGGAGCTAAGAGATTTTGTCTCTCTCCATCAACGGAACCTGCAATATATAAAACACAGAGGTAATATCTGCTGTCTTGCAAAAAAAAAATATTCTACAGGCAGAGAATAAGGAATCTAACACACAGAGTGGAAATGGGATACGCACTCAAAAACATTCAATCACTGAGTCCCAGTTGTTCCTAAGGCTGAGTTGCACATGTCTCTTTAGCAGACACTATTGGTTCCCACCAAGATTCATTTGGATATATTTTTTTTTACCAGTTCTGGGTGCTCATCCATCAGTCTGGCTGCTCTGTTTGTTCATGGTCTTTCAGTAGACTCCTCTTTCACTTAATTTACATTGAGCTTCTATCACTTGTTTCCAAGGAAATTTTAAGTACAGAAAATCCCACCAAAATATTATAAATGGCATCTCAAACAATCAAGTGCGACAAAAGTGAGGATTTCATTTTTATGTAATTAATGAAATGATCTTTATCAACCTGCTGCAGTAGACTCGAGGTAACGACTAAACACTAATAGCCAAATTTGAGCTATTTCAAATAGTGCTTTAATAGGTTTTTGCTTTAATATTGATAATGAACACCCTCCCCCATTTATATCACAATGTCTGGGAAGGTATTCTCACATATTTTATTTTCAGAGATGAACTATTAGATAATCCTGAATACATTTGAAATTCACATGATGGTGTAAAATATTTCCTATTGACTAATATTTCAAGTATGTGGAGTCACCATAGATCGGGTGAACAGGCATCACTGTCCTCATCCACTATATAGAGGGTTGTAAAGATTGAGAGAGCACATTTGAACATCTGGTGCATAGCATGCAATTAATAAACGTTTGCTCATTCCTCTTCTATACCGTCTTCTTTTCTTTTTGTGATCATTTATTATAATTATCTTTTCCCATTGATAAATACACATTCAAATTCTATCTTATTCTTTTATCTTTAAAAACGCAGGGATTTTTGGACACAGAATGACCCAAAGTATGTAATTCCTATTCTTTTTCAGTTTTCTTTTTCCTTTAGACAATCATTACTTTAATACTTTCCTGTCAATGTTGAAGAAGTCATCTAAATTTGCCAACATAGTTGTCCAGTTTTCTCTTTAAGTTCACTCAATCATTCTCAAAATTCAGCATATGTCACAATCATCTAGAGAACTGATTAAAACATACATATCTGATCCTTAACTGTTGAGTTTGTCCTCCTCCTCCTTCTTTCCTAAGTAACAGAGGAGAGTCTCCATTCTTTATTAAAGAAGTAAACGTACCTATAGAGAGGTTTACATGGAAGCCTTATTTCTTTAAATTATAATTACTGTAGAAAGTATTTTTTATACTATAAGGCTCTCATTAATCATTTGCCAAGTGAGTGAATAAACTAACTTCCTCATGTCTACGAAGCTACATATGTCCATATTTCTGCTTTTGGCTGCTTCTTTAAAACAAGTGAAACAATATTTGTTTTATCTTAATTCTTTGTAAACCATTTCTATCATTTTTGCAAAATTAGTACTGCCACCAAATTTTTTACAGATGTTCTCTAATAAATCTCTGCCTCTAATATTGCCTTTTCCTTAAACTCCTTAATATGTTTATGAATTGGAAAACTGGTTATTTTGAATCAGATTTATTTTCATACTATAAAAGTAAACCATAGTCATTACAGAGTTTTTTAGCTAGACTAGAGAAAATTAATTTTTAAAAAGTAAAAAGTATTTCAAATCGGCTTTAACAGTTTGGTGTATTTGTGTTTCCTTCTTGTTTTGTTTTTCCTTTTCTGCTTGTTCTGTTGTTAGTATATGACCCTTTTCAGTTTAACAGGAAATAAATCCTTTAAGGAAATTCAGAAAATACAATTTGAGACTTCAGTAAAGTGGATGCAAGTGATGATTTGGTATATTTTGTGATTGTAGGCTACTAAAAAGATTAAACCTATACATTCATTAGCTCTGGCCCTTTTCTTTGTTTTCATTCAATTTGACAGCTATTTTTGGTATTCTTTTTATTCCAAAGTTTCCAGCTGGTAGTATGCACTTACCACCTTTATGTCAAATACAGTTTTGAAGGTTCTATTTCCAGGCTTTCACATCTGTAGCTTCAGATATATTGGTTTTAGATTTTTGCATTTATGATTCCTCTTCCTCCAAATTTTCATAGCCTATATCAAACAGAAGGTGTTGCTGAACACATTCTAATTGCTGAACAGCATCCTAGAAATGGAAACAGCTTTGAAATCATACAAAAGTAAACATGAGTTTAAATTTCAACTTTGCAGTTTATTAATTATGTGACCTGGGTCAGATAACTCAAGGTCCCTAAAATATCTATAAATAGAAATAATCTATATGCGTCACTATATTGCTGTGAGGATTAAGGAAAATGTGGTGTGCAAAATACCGAGCATAGTACTTATTGCCAAGAGTCACATAACATCTTCCTCACCACAACCTGAACAATCAGATGTGGCTTCTCTCTTCTTCTTCATTCTTCTTAGGCTCTGATTGTCAATGTTGTTGCATATTCATCTGTATCTATTCTACTTTAAATGTTTGTTGGAATTTAGCATTGAAGACATCTGGGCCATCATTTCTTTGCTTAAACAGGACTGTATTAGTGATATAAATCAATTTTTTAAAAAGGCGTACAAGACATACAATTTTCAGAATTTTACATGTGTTTTCTCTTCTATGAGTTTATTCAATTGACCTCTTTTTAAACTATACTGGCATAAAGTTGTTTATTATGACATTATCTTTTAATAACAGCATAATCTGTGGAAAGACTATTTTAACCTCTGATATAAATGTTTGTATTTCTCCTATTTTCTTCAAAAGTATCATTTTTTTCAATCTTGTTAGTATTTTCATGGAGCAAGCTTTCCTTTTTGTTGATTTTCTCTAATGTGTATTTGCCTTATATTTTTAAATTTTATTAATTACTCCAGTTTTACATTTTATGTGAGTTTAGTTTCCTATTTTTAACCTTTTGATTTATATAGTGAGATCATTGATTTTTAGGTTTTATTTCCTAATATAAGCATTTAAGTGTATAGACTTCTGTTTAGGCCTCCTTCTAGCTATGCTCAACTCAGTTTTAATTTAATATTATGTATTCATTACCACACAGAGCATAAACATCTGCAGGAGCCAGTACTGGAGTAGGAAAACCTGAACCGTAATTGATGAATCACTGGAGGCTAAGTGTAGACAGTTCTGACAGTTAAGAAATTCCACAAGGATACAGTAATACAATGTGCCCCATGCTTTTGTGAGTTTTACCACCAGGAGCTCTGCCACATTCACACAGGGAATATCAGAGAAAAATTCCCTCATGCTTTCAACAAGAGAAGGGGGAAAGTTACTATTTTGAAATATGCCAGAGCATTTCTTTCTTCTTAACAAGACATGACTTCAGGAGAAACTATATAATCAGGGCCTAACTTACTTACCTGAGGGAAAGGAAGCACCCAACTCCAGCTCCCTCCAGCCATCCTGTCCCATCTAAGACTGAGACCTCATCATAGGACTACAGATACTTCCCCTCCCCCCACACCTTACCACTACATTACTAAAGGCCTATTTACTACAGTTCTTTTTAACCAGGATGTTATGTTCAACTTTCTACAAAAATTACAAAGCATAATGAAAGGGAGAAAAAACAATTTGAAGAGACTAAACAAACATCAGAACCAGAGTCAGATACAGCAGATATGTTAGACTTACCAGATCAGGAATTTTTTAAAAAAATAATTAATATGCTAAGAGCTCTAATTCTAAAGTAGACAACATGAAAGAATAGATAATGTAAGCATAAAGAAGGACATTCTAAGAAAGACTCAAAAATAAATGCTAGATCAAAAACTCTGCCAACAGAAATGAAGAATGCCTTTGATGGGCTCATCAGCAGAGTGAACATGGCCAAAGAAACTCTGAGCTTGCAGATATGACAAGAGACACTTCCAAAAGTAAAAAGAAAAGAAAAAAATGAAATAAAACCCCAAACTCCACCAGACAGAGTGTCCAAGAACTGTGCTACATGTACAAAAGATGTAACATACACACAATGGGAAAACTAAAAGGAAAAGAAAGAAAAGATGAGAAGCAATATGTGAAGCAATAATGACTGAGAAATTTCTTAAATTAATGGTAGAAATGAAACCACAGATCCAGGTTGCTCAGAAACACCAAGCAGGATAAGTGCTAAAAATTACACTACAGCATAGTGTATTCAAACTTTAGAAAAACAAACATAAAGAAAAATTATTGAGAAAAGCACGAGGGGGGGGGGAATTCTCATATACAGAGAAGCATACTTCTAGAGACGTATTCTTGCTTTTTCCCATATATATATACATGGACAATTGTAAACTTTTATGTGGATTTTCAACTGTGTGGAAGGTCTGTGCCCCTAACCCCTGCTTTGCTCCTTTGTTGAAGGGTCAACTGTATATGTACGTGTATATATATATATATATATATATATATATATATATATATATATATATATATATATATATATATATATACCTATACAAAATAAATGACAGCAATGATACAAGATATGGGATGAAGAATTAGGAATATTTTGTTTTTGTAGAGTACTTGCTCTACATGTGAAGTGGTACAGTATTATTTCAAAGTGGAGTCAGATTAGTTGTATATGAATATTACAAACTGTAGGGAAACCACTAAAAATGTAAAATTAGAGATATAATTGATATACTATGAAATGAGAGAAATTGAAATCATATAAAATCTTCAATTAAAACCATAAAAGACAAAAAGTGTGGAAGACAAAAATAAGAACAAAGAACAAGTTCAGCAAACAGAAAACAGTAAAAAATATTGTGATTTTATTCTAATTATGTTAATATTCACTTTAAATATTAATGGTCTATATACACTAAGTAAAAGAGATAACCAGTGTGGATCAAAAAACAACATCCAATTATATGCTGTCTACAAAAACCTTAATTTAAATAAAATGCTACATATAGATTAAAGGTAAAGAAATGGAGAAAGATATGGCACTAATCAAAAAAAAATGGGTGTAGCTATACTAACTTCAGACAGTATAGACTTCAGTGTAAGGAAGGTTATTAGGAATAAAGAAGGACATTACATAATGACAAAAGGGTCAGTTCTTCAAGAAGACATATCAATCTTTAATACATATTCACTGGACAACAGAATGTTAAAATACATAAGTCTAACACTGATAGACCTGCAAGGAGATATAAATAAATCCACTGTTATTTTTAACAGTTTAACACCTCTTTATTGGAAGTGGACAGATACAATAGACAGACAAACAATAAAGATATAGTTGAACTCAACAACAGCACCATCAACTTGATATAATTGACGTCTATAGACTACTTCATCCAAAAATAGCAAAACATATTGATACATTCTTCTCAAGCTCACATGGAACATTCACAAATAGAAACAGCATTCTGGGTCATAAAACACACCTTAAATTTAAAAATAATAGAAATCATATAATATCTGCCCTCACACCACAATGGAATTAAACTAGAAGTCAGTATCAGAAAGGTAGCTGGACAATCCCCAAATACTTCAAGATTAAAAACACTTCTAAGTAACATATTGGTCAAAAAATAAATATCAAGATAAATTTTAAGATATTTTGAAATAAATTTAAAAAAATACAAGTCTTCAACACTTGTTGGATATAGTGACAATGGTGCTTAGAGGAAAATTTATGGCATTGAATGCATATATTTGAATAGAAAAAAGATATAAAATCAATAATCTAAGCTTCCACCTTAGAAACCCAGAAAAGGAATAAAAAATTAAATCCAAAGTAAACAGAAGAAAAGAAATTATGAAAATTATAGCAGAAATTAAAAGAGAAAATCAACACAAACAAAAACTGGTTCTTTGAAAAGATAAACAAATTGATGTCTCTTGCTAAGCTAAGAACAAAAAAGAGAAGAATTAATTACTAAAATAAGAAATGAAAGAGGGGACATCACTATATATTCTGTCAATATTAAAAGGATAATAAAGGAATTTGTAGAACAACTGTACACACACAGATTTGATAACCTAGATGAAGTGAACAAATTCCTCCAAAAACACCAATTGACAAAATTCTAACAAGAGGAATTAGACACTGCAAATAGCCCTACATATATTAAAGAAATTGAATCAATAATTGCTGGCCTTGCAAAACAAAAAGCACTGTGCTCAGATGGGTTCACTGCTGAATTCTACCAAACATTTAAGTAAGAAATTATACCAATTCTTTATTATCTCTTCCAGAAACTAGAAATAGGACTACTTTCTAACACATTCTATGAGGCCAAAATTACCCTAATACCAAAACCAGACAAAAACAGCACACACACACACACACACACACGCACACACACACACACACACACACACACACACACACACACACACAACTGTAGACCAGTTATCTCATCAACATAGATACAAACATTCTCAACAAAAAATTGGCAAATCAAATCCAACAATGTGTAAAACAACTATACATTATGATCAAGTATGATTTATCCAAGATATGTAACACTTGTTTGACATTGAAATATCAATTAATGTAATCCATCTCATCTACAGGCTAATGAAGACAAATCACATAAGTTTATCAATATATGCTGAAAAAGCATATATTGCTTTTTGTTTTTTTTTTGTTTTTTTATAAATTTATTTTATTTATTTATTTTTGGCTGCACTGGGTCTTCACCACTGCGCGTGGTCCCCCTCTAGTTGCGGCGAGCAGGGGCCACTCCTCGCTGCAGTGCACGGGCCTCTCACCGCGGTGGCCTCAACTTCAACTATGACTACTAGGCACGCGGGCCTCAGTAGTTGCGGCACGAGGGCTCAGTTGCTCCGCAGCATGTGGGATCCTCCCGGACCAGGCCCCGAACCCGTGTCCCCCACACTAGCAGGCAGACTCCCAACCACTGCGCCACCTGGGAAGCCCTGCTTTTTGTTTTTTTGATCTTTGGCAAGATCCAATATTTGATCTTTAGAGATAGAGGTGAACTTTCTCAACTTGATACAGAACATGTACAGCTAATACATATTCTGTTAATGGTAAGAAAATAAAAGCTTTTACAAAAAGATCAGGAACAACGCAAGGATGCCTCCTCTCAACACTGCTTTTCAACATCATCCTGGAAGTCTTAGCAAATGCAAGAAGACAAGAAAAAAAAATAAATGATATACAGAATGAGAAGAAAGAAAAAAACTTTGTTCAGAGATGGTATGATCATCTGTATAGAGAATACACAGAGTTGGCAAAGAAAGCCCTCCTGAACCTAAGAATTTATTATAACGTGGTTTCAGAATACAAGGTTAATGTACAAAAGTTAATCATTTTCCTTATAACAGTAATGAACAGACTTTAAAATTAAAAACACAATTCACATTAATACCCCCCAAAATGAAATACTTAGTCATAAATGTAACAAAATATTTACAAGATCTATATAAGAAAAAATGTAAATTTATGATAAAAGACATCAAAGAACTAAATAAATGGAGAGATATTCCATGTTCATGGAAAAAGGGTCACAGTATTGTAAAGATGCAGTTTTTCCCAACTTGATCAATAGGTTCAATGCGATCCCCATCAAAATTCTGATAAGTTATTTTGTGGATATTGACATAGAGATTATAAAGTTTATATGGAGAAGCAAAATCTGAGAATAGCCAACTTGATATTAAATGAGAAGAACAAAGTTGGAGGACTGACACTATCCAATTTCAGGACTTACAGTAGTCAAGCTACAGTACTCAAAGTAGTGTGATACTCGTGAAAGAACGGTCAAATAGGACAATGGAATAGAATTGAGAGACCACAAATAAAACCATATAAATATAGTCAATTGGTCTTTGACAAAGGAACAAGGGAAATACAATGGAGCAAAATAATTATTAATAAATGGTGCTAGATCAACTGGGCATTAACATGCAAAAAAAAAGAATCTAGACACAGACCTTATATGATTCACAAAAATTAACTCAAAGTAGGTCATAGATCTAAATGTAAATATGAAACTCTAAAACATCTAGAACATAAATTAGAAGAAAACCTATAAGTCCTTGGATATTACAATGACTTTTTGGCTACAATGTCAAAGTCACAATTCATGAAATAATTGATAATCTGATTTCATTAAAATTAAGAACTTCTGCTCTGTGAATGTCAAGAGAATTAGAAGATAAGCCAAAGACTGGAAGAAAATACTTGCTAAAGAAACATCTGATAAAGGACTATTCTCCAAAATATACAGAGAACTCTGAAAACTCAACAATAAAAATAAACAAACTGATTAAAGAATGGGCAAAAGAATTGCACAGACACTTTGCCAAGGATGATGACAAGTATATGAAAGTATGTTCAACATCAAATGTCATAAGAGAATTGCAAATTAAAACTACAATGTAATACCACTTTATACTTCTGAGATGATCAGAATCTAAAACACTGACAACACCAAATGTTGGCAAGGATGTGGTGCAACAACTCAGTTTAAAACTTATATCTACACAAATACCTGAACACAGATATCTATAGCAGCTTTATTCATGATTGCCAAAACTTGTTCGCAATAAAGATTTTCTTCAGTAAGTAAATTGATAAATAAACTGAGATACATCCAGACAATGGAAGATTATTTAGTGCTAAAAATAACGATCTATACAGCCATAAAAAAGACATGGAGGAAACTTAAGTACATATTACTAAGTGAAATAAGTCAATATTTAAAGACTGCATACTGTATGATTCTACTTATGTGACATTCTGGAAAAGTGAAAACTGTAGAGACAGTAAATGGTGAGTGGTTGCAAGTATTCAGAGGGAGAGAGGGATGAATAGGCAGAGCACAGAACATTTTTAGGAAAGTGAATTCTACATAGATAACATATTTTCCTCTGTGGATCAACCGCTAAAAAACATTATGGATAAACAGAATACTTAATATATATTATCTTTAAATTTTGTATTAACTTGAATGAAGGCAAAAAAAGTAGTAAAATACTAAACTAAACCTAATCATGTCTATTATTACATGAAATAATAACAAATTAATTTTTGCCCTTAGAGTTTGTCATAACTGATTAAAAGCTTGGCACCACCTTATGCCACATCAATGAGAGGCAGTTTAAATATAAATGCACAGACAGGTTGAAAGTAGAGGGATGGAATAACATATCCCAGGCAAATAGTAAGACTATTAAATCTGGTGTGATTGTAATATCAAAGTACACTCCAAGACAAAGATTATTACAAGAAATAAAGTAAGTCATCTCATAGTGATAGGAGAATTAATTAATTAGGAAGGCATAATGATCATAAATACAGAACATAAATTGACAGAAATGAAGACGTGAATAGACAGACAAATCCATAAACACAGATTGAAAATATGTCACTGATTTTCAATAATTGATGAAAGTATTAAAGACAAAAGTCATAAAGATATAGATCTGAACATTATCGAAAACTTTGACCTAATTGTAACTTATAAGGCAAGTACACCTAGCAACTGCAAAATGGTCCTTCTTTAGAGTACTATTCACCAAATAGTACTTATTGCTGGAGCATAAAATAAGCATCAATAATTTAGAAAGACTGTAGTATTGTAGATTGTATTATCTGACCAAAAGATAATTAAGTTATAATGTGAAGCAATAAGATATCTCTAAAATGCTCAAATCTTGGAAATTAAAAAAAAACAAACTTCTAATATACATAGGAATCAGATAAGAAGTCAAAATGTAAAATTACATTATATTTCAACCTAGGTGATGAAGAAATGTAACATATCAAAAATTTGAGGATGCATGTAAAGCAGTGCTTAGAGGGAAATGTCTAGCTTTACTTATTTATATAGACTTGAAGAAAGTTTTAGGATCAATGAAATAGTTTTATACCTCAATATGGTAGAAAAAATCAGTAAATTTTACACAAGGTCCAGAGAAGTAAGAACATAAAATAGATGAGAAATAAAAAAATAGTTTAAAAAAGATGTTTAATTTGCTAAATTTTGTTTTTATACAAATATCAATAAAATGAATAAACTCATCAATACTGAACAACAAAAATAATAGAAAACACAACCACAGCAGAAAAGTGAAAATAATTCTATAAATTTTATAGATATTTTTAAAATAGTAAGAAATATTATATATTTTGAATAATTTTATAACTTTGATAAAAATTTTAATCACATACTTAACTTGCTATAAGTAAAATTCCAGGTCCAAAATATTTTAATGGTAAATTATTTTAATCATTTAAAGAAGTTATATAGATCTCTTAAATGAAATGTTTTAACTATAAAGAGAAAACAATTTGAAATCTGTTATGAGATCATATAATCCTATACTAAAATTGACAAAGACACTGAAATAAATGAAAATTACCTCCATGAGTATAGATGCAAATATTTTTAGCACAGTATTAGTAACAAAACCCAGGGCTATATACAAAGTAAAATACGAGAAAGGACAAATCAAATGTAGCACAAGTTAAAAGTATATTGAATACTAAAAGAGATTTATTCCAGAAATGTGAAGTTGGTTTAATGTTTTAAAATCAGTGAAAGTAATTCACTCTATGAAAAGGAAAATATATGTGTACATACACACACACCCACAAACATACATTACAAAAAAAAAAAATGATGAAAAAGCACCTGTTGAATGTCAGCACCTTTTTACAATAAAAACTTCCAGCAAAATGAATGGAAGGAAATTTCTTAAATACAATTGATAATGTCTATGAAAAAACCACAAATAATGTTAAATTTAGTGTGAACTACTCAATACATGCTCATTATACGAGGAGTAAGGCAGAGATATTTTCTCACAACTTGATTTAATACAATAATTGATGTTCAGTGCAATAAAATGTAAAGAGAAATTAAGGTTATAGATTTAAAAGATATAACTGTTTATTCACAAGAAACATAGCTGTTTATTTAAAACAATTTAATGAATATAAAATTAACTACTAAAACTAAGTAGGAAATTTAGCAAGGTCAATATGCAAAATCTTAATCTATTTTGCAGTATTTGGCTCAAACTACTAGAAAATGAACCAAAAAATCTTATATATTTAATATATATAAGAAAAGAAAAGAAAAAGAAAGGCAAAAGAAAATAAAATACCAAGGAGTAGATCCACCAAAAGATGTGCAAGACCTTTATATCACTGATCTGAGATTTATAGACTGTCAGATATTTCTTCAGCAAAGATGGGATTATTTGGGATCAGCAGAGAATTGCAATTTGAGTTCTGCAACCATGACAAGCCACGTTTAAGTCCCCCACTTGGCAAGGGAAGGGGAACACTTTTATAAAGAGGAAAAGGGATTTGGGAGGGCTATATTAAACAGTGTCCATGGCTTTTCATTGGCTAAGTCCTTGCTAGGGATGAAGAGGATTTGGTTTTCTTCCTGTTGGGTTCTGCTGTTGTTGCAAGGCATGAGAACTCCCCCTTCTGGTCTCCCAAATCTATTCAACTGAGATTTGTATTTATTAATTTTTACAATACTAAAGCTTATATAAATGTTGAATGCATGGATGCATGTCATCTGCAAGGATGCATGTCATGTGAATGGATTGTTAAGAAGCTAATTCTCCTTAATCTGATATATAAATTTGATATAATCCAATCGAAATCTGAACAATTATTTTGATAGAAATTGACAGCTAGTTATAAAACTTACATAGAATTGCAAAGGATTCAAGTAGCAAGAATAATTTTAAGAGGGCAAAGTTGGAAGACTTACTCCACGTGACTTCATGACTTACAATAGAGTGTCAGTAATCAAGAGAGTGCAGTACAAACATTAACAGAGACAATACTATCAATGGAACAGAAAATATATAAGAAATATAACAACACTAACGTGAAGCAATTTAAAAGATGAAGAGAAAGGCTTTTCAACAAAAATACTGGATGTCAGTGCAGAAAAATATGTATCTCAATCCCTATTATATACCACTTAGAAAAAACTGTTTTGAGATATAAAACTCTTAGAATAAAGCATAAAAAGTTGTCTTCACTGCTTCGGGTAGGTAAACTTATCTTAGAAGAGGCACATAGAACTCTAAATACAAAATTTAAAAATTGGTATATCATGCTCCATCAGTATGATAAACTCATCAAAAGTTGCCATTTAGAAAATAAAAAGAAAAGCCACAGACAGTGAGCAAATATTTGCCATATATATTTCTAACCCAGGACTGTATCTAGATATAAATCACTCTTCCACATAAATAATGAAAGAAAACAATCCATATAAATGGGAGTATTAGGGTTTTCCAGAGACACAAAATGGATATCTATCTCTATATCTATATATAAAGATAGATATACAGAGAGAGAGTCAGAGAGAGAGAGAGGAAAGAGAGACAGAGACAGACAGAGAAAGAGACATTATATGATGCTCATGCAATTATAGAGGCTGAGATGTACCATAGTCTGTTGTCCATAAGCTGGAGACCCAGGGAAGTCTGTGGTTCAGGGGCCTGAGAGCCAGAGAGCTGGTGTAGATTCTAGTCTGAATCTGAAGGCCTGAGAATCAAGAGTGCCAAGATCAAGAGAAGACTGATATATCAACACAAGCAGTCAGGCAGAGAGTGAATTCAATCTTCCTTTGCCTTTTTGTTCAATTCAGGCCTTCAGTGGATTTGCTGATACCCATCCATATTGGGGAAGATCAACTTCTTTACTCAGTTGAGTAAACTTCTTTACTTCACACATAAAATTAACCATCATAATGCACAATCCACTTTAACGGACTCTTCACTGAAAAAGATGCATTATCAGGATCTTAAATTGCTCTTCATCATTAGTCATCTTGGTAATTCAAATTAAAACTACAATGCAATGAGACACCATTACACACTCTCTAGAATGACTAAAATTGAAAAGCCTGATAATACCAAATGTTAATGAAGTAGTGGAGAAGTTGGAACTCTCATACAATTTTGATGTGAATAAAAGATGATGTAATCACTTAATGAAACTGACAATGTATAAAAGTTAAACCTATATCTTTCCTGTGATCCAGCAATTTTACTTTAACCGAGTGAAAGGAAAATATCACAAAATGATTTTTAAAAGAATGTTTGTAGCAGCATTATTCATAAAACCCAAACGAAAAGCAACTTACAGATTCATAAGCAGGAGAATGGTAAAACATACTGTCATATTCACACAGTGGGAAACTACTCAGGGAATGAGCTACTGAGTCATCGATGAACAATGAACAATGTGGACTATCTCAGTAGCATTGTGTTAAGCAAAAAAGACAGGTACAAGAGAACACCTACCATATTATTCACATGAAGTTCGTATTAGGATAAAGAACAGGCAAACATAATCTATGTTGATTATGAAATTACAGTCCCAGTTGCCTATGAAGAAAGGAAATTGTAAGATTGTACAAGGGGCCAATCTGAGCTAATGGATTTGGGTCGAGATTACATGTTATGTACATTCACCGAAACTCTTGTAAGAATATGAGTACTTTGTTGCATTTAAGATTTGTTTCAAAGAAACAAAAAATAATAAAACAAATAAGATAGCATAATTGCCACATTTTACTAATGAGGAAACTGAGACATCGAGAATTTATCCCACTTGTTCAAGCTCACTTACCTTTTAATGATGGAGTCGATATCAAATCCAGATTATTCCTCACAGGGGTATTTGACTCACAGGATTTAATAGAATTTCTAAGGCAGAGATATGCAAGGTTCTTCAGTTCTTAGAACACAGAATTGTGCTACCTTCTTTTTCACTCCTTGACATGTGAAGAACTATCTGGCTTAATTTCCAAGACAATAGGGTTTGGTTGTCTATGTATTTGGGTGGCCATATAATTCATTGTCTTAGGACAGTTTTGGGAGTAAAAAAACATCCTATTAATCATTATCTAGGTTAACAGATGTAATTTTGGATTGTTGTCTGTAAAACAGGACATATGGCCATCACACCTATAAGGAGTGTTTTTATTTTAGAAACACACACATATACACACACAAATATGCTATGCCATCCTCAGAGATAAGGAAGATACAAGTCAAGTTTGATTAGAAACACAAAAGGCCTATTCATCATCCCTAAGTAAGAGTGAGGGGGCATCATACATAACTCACACATGTTAGCTTCCTAGTGAGAACAAAGGGAATCTGGTGTTGCTCTTTTTAAAAATAGAAAGTGAGATTTTCAATATGATACCCTGTCCCAACTATTACAAAACAAAAAAAGCCTCCACTAATATGGCAGAGATTGAGCTGAATTCTAAAGTTCCAAAGATAAATAAAATTCTGTCCCTCCTTCATTTTGTGATCACTATTTCCAAAATGATTAAATTCTAACAATAAAAAATACACCCGAGAGGAGGGAGGGTTTAGCATTTAGCATAATTTTATGGGCTGAATTGTGTCCCCTCTTTCTCCCTGATCACCAAAATTCATATGTTGTAGTACTAATCCCACTTTAGAATGTGATTGTATTTGGAGTTTGGGTATTTACAGTGGAAATTAAAGTAAAATGAAGTCATTAGGGTGAGCCCTAATCCAATATGACCGATGTCCTCATAAGAAGAGCTTTGGATACAGACACATACAGAGGAAAGATGATTTGAAGGCACAAGGAGAAGATATCCATCTACAAGCCCAGGAGAGAGGCCTGGGACAGATCCTTCCTTCATAGCCTTCAGAAGGAAACAACACTGCAGACACTGGTCTCAGGCTTCTAGCCTCCAGAACTGTAAGAAAATTAACTTCTGTTGTTTAAGCCACCCAGTCTGTAGTAGTTTGTTACGGGAGCCCTAGCAAACAAAGTGCATTTAAGCAGTAATTTGGTTTCTGGTATATATTCTCTTTTAAAATAAGCTTACCATTTAATAGCTTAAATGTTAAAGACTAAGTACACACATAAACTCTCTCTCTCATATATGTTTCTCAAACTATACAGAAATAAAAATGAAAACCAGAAAGATTCCATTTCTTTTCATTAGAGTTACATAGAGAAACATTATTGACATATCCATGCATATATCTTTCTAGAGAATGATAAAGATGATGATGGGGATGGTGATGACAATGATGGCTGATTCTTATTAACTGCTTATAATGTCACAGGCAGTGTTCTAAATGTACACATGGACTAACATACTTAATTTTCAAAATAAACCATAAGGTAAATGTTATTATTCTCATTTTACATTATATCAAAATTTACATTTTATACTACAGATGGGAATCTGAGACACAGAAAGCTTAAGAAACTCATAAAGTCATGAAGGTATTATTTAAATCAAAGAAGTCAAGATTTCACAGCCTACATAGTGTTCCTTCTTTTTATGTATGTATATATGTGTATGTTAATATGTATAAATTTTAACGTATATATGCACATACATTTAAAATATATATGAATATGATTATATTATTCAGAATTATATTGTATTATGCTTAATTTTAACACATAATAAAGATATTTCCACATCAACATATTGCATTTTACCTTATTTCTAAAAATATTGCATAGGATTTCATAGTTTACATGTATCATATTTTATTCAAATCTTCTCCAAATTCATAGTCATTTAGGTTGACTTTAGCTTTTCCCCCGCAATTACAATCAATGCTGTAAAGAGCAACATGGCATATACCACTTTTTTTTATTCTTTATGTTTCTCTGTGGGAAATATTGATAGCGAAATTGCTATTATTTCACTAATTAATAGTGAAATTGCTGGGTTAAGGATATGTGCATAAAAAATTTGGATAGGCACTGCCAAATCTCTTTTCAAAATCTTAAAGCAATTTAATATCCCTCCACACCATATGACAGTGTCTTTTCTCAAGGTGAAGACTTTTAAATATTAAAGTTATATTATCTTTTCCACAGAGAACAGATTTATTGGTATTCCATAAAAGTCAGTTTTTGAGAAGTACACTAAATTACACTGAACATCAAGTGTCTTGTTGATTACTTTTAGTAACCCTATTATCAGAAGCTCGTGCTGTAATTATTATAAACTTAATTGCCTTTCTCCCTTTCTTGATTAGCTTAAGAAAAATGTAGCCCTCATCCCCTTTCTTCATATGGCAAGTTAGCTCCAATATAACCTATAACTAAATCAAATTCATAATCTTGTCTTGTTTCTAGTATTATTAGATCCCTTTGTATGGGTAATTCTAACATGGATACATCTTCATTTTATCCAGGAAATATATTTTGGCAGCATTTTCTAAAATCTTGACCCATCCTGCTTTTATACTTTTATTTAACCTCCTCTGTATTCATAACCTTGATCCCAATTATTTCTTCCATGATTCCTTATTATTGCCAAGGCACACATTGAATTCTGTTGACCTAATTAGCATAATACTTCTTCCCTTTGGAATCCCAAGTCTTATTTTGTTTGGATGTGCATATTTGTGTATGTGTACCTAATGGTGTTTTCTCAGGCACTATGGAATTATCATGAAAATAAAACAAAAATAGCTATAAATGCAAATCTATTTGTAAGACTGACAAACTGCACTTCAATTGTATTCAGATGAATGGACAAAAATATTAGTAGCCACACTCTTGAAGAAATGGTCTATGTTAATAATTATTGTTTAATAATCAATGTGATAAAAAATAAGAATACTACACAGTTCCATGTGATCACTTTGTATTATTTCCAGTTGATTGAAGAGCACAGCCAGCAGAGGTGCAAATAACTGTCTAGTTTAAGCTCTATTTATTTAAGTGATTATTTATTGAATATCAATTTTAGGGAAGGCCCTCTGCAAAATTTTGAGTAGATCTATGCCAGGATACATGGTTTTTCTGTCTTCCTTCCAGCAAGGCTCTTAACAACCAGATTACATGCATAATGAATAAGTCTACTTGTAATACTAAACCTCAAATGCATCCATCAAATCCGAGGGGAAATTCACATACAATAAAGAGAAATATCAAATATCCAAGAGTAAGATTTTTTTTCTATATTATAGACTATTTGTTGAAACACTATTCTCTCTCAGAAATGCCATCTTCATTTTGATCTAATTCAGTGTCTATTCAGAAAGCACAGGAACAACCCAGTGATGCTTTGCATACATATTTATTAAGACCTTCCTCTACAAATGCACAGCAAGCACTGTTCTTAGGGCTAGAAATTCAATGGTAAACAAAAATTTTGTGCTCTCATGATGACATTGGGGAGAAAGACAACAAAACAATCAAAAATAAGTAAAATGCCAAGTGACATATTTTATGGAGAGACATATTTCAGAGATACAGAGTGAGGAGGATGGGGGTTTCTGCATTTTATAGGGTGGTTAGGGATATTCTTCCCAATAAGATTGTATTCAAGGACAGACATAAATGCAGTACACTTGCCATTCATATGGATTTATTTCCTCAGAAAGAGCTTTTCCACCAGCAAAAAGTGTGAACATGAAGGCTCTGAAATGTCAGTTTGCATTCTGACTTAGGTAACAACAAGGAGGCCAATCTTTCTGGAGCACAGTGGGCAAAAGGGAGAGTGGTAGAGGATAAAGCCAGAGAAGCAGTGAGTGGAAGATCACGTAGGACCTTGTGGACAGACACTGTGGTTGTCTCCATAGTCATGTCCTGTATAATCCCCTCCCCTTGAGAGTAGGCAGGACTTGTCGTTGCTTCCCACTATTAGAAGATGGCAAAGATGATGGGATGTTACTCCCATGACTACAATATGATTTTATACTTATACCCCACCCCCACACCCCCCCCCCACACACAAGACATTCTCTTTCTTCATGCTGGCTTTGAAGAAATAAGCTATTGTGTTCTGAGAGGGCCTATGGAAGGGTCACATGGCAAGGAATGCACATGACCTCTAGCAATACAGAGTGATCTGCTCAGGAAGGCCAGAAAGACCTACAACCAACAACAAACCAGAGATGGATTCTGTCAACAACCTGAGGGAGGTTGGAAGCACATCAAACCACTGATGAGACTATAACCCTTGTCAACACCAGGATTTCAGCCTGGCAAGATCTGAAACAAAGGACCCAGATAAACTGTGTCCAGACACCCCGCCCATAGAAATTGTGGGATAATAAACGTGTGTGATTTTAAGCCTTCTAAATTTATGCAGCAAGAGGAAAAGAATGCAGGCCTTGCAGGGTATTATAAGGAATTTGTATGTCACTACTTTACCCAAAGATGGAAATGTTTGAAGCTTTAGAGCACAGAAGTGTCATGATCTGACCTACATTTAAAAGGATGACCCTGGCTGCTGTGATGAAAAAGACAGTCAAGGAAAGGGCAAGGGTGTAGATGCGGGACTATTTAGAAGATATTGCAATAATCTAAGCAAGAGATTTTTCTGGCTTAGGCTTTGAGGGGTAGCAGTGGAGGTGGTGTGAAGTGATTTGATTATAAGTGGGATTTGAAACTAGAGCTATCAGATAAGTGATTGTGAGAGAAGAGTCAGGAATGCCAGCAACGTTTTTGACCTGAACAACTGAAAGATTCAGTTGCCATTGGATATGATAAATAATACTGAAAGTTGTATTAATCATCTACTCCCAAAAAGTGAGTAGTATGAAGTCTATGAATAAACAACTGAGGATATCTTTACTTTTCCAGTCCTTTTATAGGAGAACATATCGTGGGCATCAGGGTGACAGTAGTCTAATGGATTATGGAAATGTCCAGTTCAAGTTAGCCTCACTTGTTACTGTTTACCTAAGACTCAATATCTGTAAATTGTATCATGAGCCTAAATACCTAGGGCTTCTTATCTAGTGTTACCTTGTCATGTCTACACTGCTAAATAAAGCTGGTAGAGGGTGACACACATCAAGTAACATCACAGCTGTTGCTCAGTTTTTATCAAGAGATTATTTTATGCTTAACACTTTTCTGCTTTATACTGTCCAAAAAACCCTTATATCAAAGAATTAATATCATTATTATAGTTTATTAACGAAATAAGGTGTTAACTTACCAAAGGTTTTAATAATCAATGTGGTAAAATTTATGCATATGGAGTGCCTTGACATTAGGTTTTCTGAAGACTCTTGTAATAGAACATAGCAATAAACAGACCAAGGATCCAAATCACTGTTTGCTTATTTATAACATGAAAAATGATCATTTTTGCCACTGAGAATATATAAAATTCCTGTATGAATTCACACACCCTCACATAAGTACCCATGTAGAGAAAGAGTTGGTGTAGTTTTTGCACTTGTGTATAAATACTACCACTTAATGATGTCTAAGACAATGATGGATTTTATTCATACAAGATTCAAGTTTAAGAGAAACAATGAGGAAAATTGCTTTCAAACTTTGTAAGAAAAACATCTAATTGCAACCAACAAGAAATATATCCGATAAATTCAGGGCATTTTCCTTTCTAGAGAGTAAAATTTGCCATAATCATTTTAATGTGTTATTTTACTCTACTCATCCAACACCAAATTCCTCACCCATAGTAGTATCTTTTAAAAATTCTGATATTTGTCCTTGGAGTATAGATAATTTGTTTTTTAAGCATAATAAAATATTTTGTTGAAAGTTTAACTACGAAAAATAAACATAAATTATTTTCCTTCAACAAATTCATTGTAGATATGATGAAAATCTAAATTCTGGGTTCACAATAAATCAAGAGAAGTTAAATTTTTATTGGCTCACATTAAGGCAAATCCATTATAACTTTGTAACATTCTATGCCTATGCCTGATATAATCACTGGGTTAGATCTTCATGTATGAAAATAATATAATGTTACCAGTTCTTAATGAAACAATTCTCCAAAAAATTTGAAATATAATCAAAGGTCTCTGAAACAAATATAATATTTAATTTGGGGGAATTTCTTCTATATTATAGATTATTTTTTCCTAATAATTTTTGAGAAAGAAATGAAGATTTTACTGTTATACCTGCTTCTGCTGCAGCTGCAGCCACTGTTGCATGTATAAGCAAGAAATAGAGGACTCATTGCTAGTTGTAGTTAAAAAGGAGCTCCTATAATGTTAGAAAAAAAAAAAACACAACAGGTGATGTGATGTGTACCTCGAAGAACTGTCATTTATCTATTGAAGAAATGGACAGAGAAACAGTATAGTGAGCCTGCTAATGGACATATATATATACAGTGTATTTGGGAAAAGGCCATGGGGGTGATTAGATATTGGGGGTTGGAATTAGATGGGGATTTCTCCGTGTTAGAGGAAAACATTAAGGTAAAACATGTGGAGAGATAAGAGAAGGCTGAAGAAGTGGGCAAGGGCCCTATTATAAAGAGTCTTATTTACCAGCAGAAGGATTTAGATTTCTGAAAAGAGAGATGGAAATGTTTTAAGCAGAGATGATATGCTTTTATTTTAGTTAGAAGACAGCTTTTAAAGAGTTAAATCTATAGAAGTGAAGACTAATGATAAAACTATATTAATAGGCCAGGACAAAGATATTATCATTTAAGAGGCAGGGGCAGATATGAAGTATACTCCTATAAAATTTGTTGGAGGAGACTTGAAGCACAGAGGCACGTTTGGGAATACTACTTTGGGAATTATCTGCTAATAGGAGGTAAGTGGAATGAGGAAGGTCACAAAATCATCTTAGGAAAATACATACAAGAGCAGTAAGGTGATAAAAACATCTTGAGCAATATCGATATTTAAGGGATAGGAAGAAGAAGTAATGTGAACAAGGGGGAACTAGAACAAAGGGATGAGAGGTAAAGGAATGCTGATAATGTGAAACCATAGACTCAAGCATTCAGAGGTTTATGAAGGAGGGAATGGTATAGAGTGCCAAATATAGAGGAATCTGATGAGATAAAGACTGAAATGTTTTTCATTGACAAATATGAATCTTTGATGAATTTAGTGAGCAAAGTTCCATATGCTAGTAAGGGCAGGACCTTAAATATAGTGGCTTATGGAATGTATTGAATGAGTAGGATGAGCGTAAAATTTACCATCTGAATCAGAACACTTTAAAAGTAACAGTAAGAGTTAGCAACAACTTCAGCAGGTAAACAGATACAACCAGAACTATCACACCTAAGCCAGGGCATAAGGTTACTCTAGAGATGTGGAATCTACATTGTTGAAAAGGGTGGATGATATAAAGGAGGAGAATAGATAGTATTCAGACAGAAATAGAGTCAGGAAATTATTTTATATAATGAGAACAACTTGAACATGTAATGGTATCTAGAAAAGTAAAAAAGAAATTCAGAATTCTAGAGTCAATTGACACATGGTCACAGAAATGTCTGAAGGCAGAAATGTGTGGAAATTCAGTCAGGCAGAGAGTAAATGGAGATAAGGTTCTATTGGCAGCAGATAAGAGAAAATCTCTATAAACATGAATCACAGACAGGACTAGCATCCAGGAGCTGAGAAAAGCAGAGAAGCTATGTAGGTAGGTAACTTATATTAAACAGAAGATTGTATTCCCCATTATGCTGGATATGAGGCAGTTTTACTGATTTAAACTTTTTCCATCTTGAGAAAAAGTAAACACTTGAAATCAGGGTCTTAGGCAGTAGAGAACAGGCAGAAACTAGTGTGAGGACTCAGGTCACAGAAAAGACAGAAACCAAGTTAATGGAATGGTGATATGTTACAACAGGGCAAGTCACATGATAGGTTTTGTTGGAGACACAATGTGTTGAATATATACATAGTGACATTTTATATTTTTAGCACCTAATAGTGCTGAACATAATTAGTGTTTATTGTTATCACAATATATCAGTATCAAGAAATTCCAATTACTCAATATGGATGGCTGATTTCTCAGAATAGTATGTAGCTGCAGGATTTAATTTTTACAGATGCATGTATTTAATGATGTGGGGGGAAATAATATTTAACCTCTTTTGCTTAGTTATTTTTTTGATTCATCTTTTGACATAAACAAATGAGAATGCATAAAAGAATACTGACAATCATAAGCTTGTATTCTAGATATGTAATCTCGGTGTATTCTAGATTCGTGTGTGTGTGTGTGCGTGTGTGTGTGTGTAGTGTGTGTATGGAGAGTGTGTTTGTGTATATTGCTGTCCAATTCTTCTATAATTTTACGAAAAACATTTTTTGTTTTGTTTGCTCAGGTATTCTTACGTGCAAAGATTTCTCTCCCATATCTTATCTAGATAAAAAAATTAAGAAAAGTAAACTTTGTATTTTGTAGCATTACAAAAATAATTTTAATCAGCACTTCAATGCTTTAGTAGTGGAATGAGAACTTACATTGTTTTAATGACTACACAGCATCTGAGATCTTGCAATGTTTCCATATGAAAGGGAAAAATCTTGCCAGAATAATATATATTTAGTGTTTCTCATTTGGTAATCAGGTGAATGACAATTTATGATTGATTTAGCCTTAGATACCACTATGTATTTTACTATATGGAGGTTCTTCTTCAGTTGTATAAACACCTTTTAGTAAAAAGTTCTTAAGAGTATAGCAACAATTTTAAATATTGACTAATAGTATTCATTCCTCTAAGTTCATTTTTAAAAGTGATAGTAATAATGATAACAGCCTAGTGAAAATAGCGACTGATATGTGTTTTAACATCTGTTGGACGCAGCAATTTATGTGTCATATGTTATCAACCACTTCAAAACACTATGACAGATGATTCGTTTCGTTTACTGATGAAGAAACAGAAGTTAACAACATGAGTAAGTTGCTCAAGGTCACAGAGCTGGTTAATGACAGCAGATGGGGTTTCAGCTTCTGTTTGTTTGACATCAAAGTCTGAGTTCTTAAGCCTTGTCATAGACCTCCTGGTTTTTACCCTGAAAGGTAATTAGTGTTGTTTGATGCTTTATATTTTTCATTTTATCTTCATCAACTCCCTTTTCTATGTCCATAGGTCTGATCCAAACCACTTTCTGCTCTTGCATTGCCTAACTGCAAATATGAATGCTGCTGAAGTGCCTTTTGTATGTAGCCAATCTTTGGTATATGTAATAAAAGTAAGTGACTATGTAGTGGCTTGCTATCCCTAAGTGGGAGCTAATATTCTAGCCAGGATGCTTTTACCCCCCAAACACAGAATGACAGCCCAGAGAGAAGACAAAAGGTTAAAAAGAGAAAAAATAAAAAATAAAAAGATGCCTTGCAAGTTTCTAAGTGAAGGAGAAAATATTTGTGTGGAGGGTCAGCAAAGTTCATTTCTCTTCCTTTTTTGTTTTTTTTCCTGTGTGGCCTGCTCTACAAACCATACACTTTGTGATTTAAAAGAAAATAATGTACAATAGCCCCTTTTCTTTTTAAAAATCTTTCAAATTGGCAAACGTCCATTTGGAATGCTAGGCACATTCTGGTCCTTCTACACTGACATGAGGTTGGTACTTGCCCAAGAAAGAAGAAATAGTCTACATTTTCTACGCAACCACAGAAACTGCACTCCTTTCCAAGAAAATCTATCTTTATAGCTAAATAGTTAACCCTGAAATCTCTAGTTTGACTCAAAGTCCCAGATTCATGAGCATACAGTCTAAATAATGTTGGCAAATGTTTAGCCATGTCCTTTCAATAGAAATTAGAAGGATAAGTAGCGAGATTAACTGCCAGGTGAGTTTTAAGATAATTATAATGAACATTGTAGTCACTCTTTGATATAGATAATTAAAATAAGTGGGCTCTTCCTTTTATGCTTAATATAGTCATTCGGGTGGAAGGATTAAGGATATGTCTGCCTGCCCAACCCTGTGGTGATCTACAGCTCTTGGCAAACACACACACACACACACACACACGTCATTGTTGGCTTATTTGAAAAAAAACTCCAAAGGACTTCTATATGCCTTTTATATATACTAAGTCCATAACCTTGGAAGCTTTTTGTATAAATTTGATGCCAATCCCACAGAAATGTATTGTGATTTGTCAAGAAAATAGGCTGCCTAACAGCTCTAATTTCCTTACTTCAAATATCTCAATTCACATATGTTTGCTGTGTATTTTTAAATTTTCAATACATTAAATTAAGGAAATGGAATTTCCTGGATCAAAAGACTCAAGATATATATTTATTATCAAATTACTTAAAAATACATTTTTATATATAATATATTATCAAGTTGCTTTATAAAATATGTAATATATAATATGCATATATTATTAAATTGTTTTAAAAGTATATTATATATTATTTTATATAAAAATATATACATATATTATCAAATATTTTCAATTACAATATTTTTACCATTATCAAATATATTTATTTAGCAAATATATTGTATAATATATTGTAGTGTATTATATTATTTGTTATATCATTGTCATATATATTATGTGATATATATCTATCATAATTAGCACTTTCATAGCTATGATGATAAATATATTTTCATATGCTTATTTTGTATTTATAGTTTTTCTATATTAATTGCATGATTATAAACTTTGCTAGTTTTTTCTTTTCCCTCATAATCTTTTTTTTATAATATATTGAAAAAAATTTTTATTTACATTTTATTTTTGGCTGCATTACGTCTTCGTTGCTGTGCATGGACTTTCTCTAGTTGTGGCAAGGGGGAGTTACTCTTTGTTGCAGCGTGGTGGCTTCTCTTTTTGCAGAGCACGGGCTCTAGGCATGCGGGCTTCAGTAGTTGTGGAACGTGGGTTCAGTAGTTGTGACTCGTGGGCTCTAGAGCACAGGCTCAGTAGTTGTGGCACACAGGCTTAGTTGCTCTGCAGCATGTGGGATCTTCCTGGACCAGGGCTCGAACCTGTGTCCCGTGCATCAGCAGGCAGATTCTTAACCACTGTGCCACCAGGGAAGCCCCCTCATACTCTTTTTTTGATATTAAAACTTTTGTTTTATATATTTTAAAAATATTTCTTCCCAGACTTTCATTTACTTTTTAACTTTGTGATTTCTCTTTGTGAGTAGATTTTTTAAATTTACTTAATGCAAATGAAATGTATTTAATTTTATTCAGGATATGAAGCAGGGTGTCTGAGTTATATTTTTTTCTAAAATGAGTTATATTTTGTTCTAAAATGTATGCCATTTGTCCCAACATTTGTTGAAGCATCCATCTTTTCTCCTGTAGGTGAAAGGTGATATTTAATATAAATTTTATGCCAATATACTATTGGGTCTTTATTTGGCGATTATTTATTCTGGTCTATAGACTAATCTTTAAAAATTTTTTGATAAATGGCAAACATATTCAATTATGATTCCCTCATATTACGTCTTAAACCTGGAAAGGTCAACTACCTGTTGTTGGGCTGCATCCCACAGTCCCAGAGTATTTGCAACTGCCCAGCCTCAAGACTGAAGAAAGAACCCGGAGTCAGCAACAGAGACATCAACAACTTGTTGGACAGGGAATCTTACAAGTCAGAGGCAAAGACCCAGGAACGACATCCCATCTTGTATGGCAGATGGCAGACAGGACTCCACAGCATTCTTTGCTACTCTAGGGAAGAGGAGTCTACTGGTTATAGGGGAAATGATGGCCAGGAGGGCTTCCTGGGTACTAGGGGAACTGTTGGAGGAACACATCGCCAACAACTCTTCAGGTTAGCCACTGTCCTGAACACTGATGTTTCTTGTTGATAACCCAACATAATGGGACGCTTCCAGTCTGAGGACCAGAACAATCCTCAGCTTGGGGTTAGTCGATCACACATGCTGTTACTGACTGAATGCTAAGATCAGGAGGGGGATGCAATCACGTGAGTAAGGTGAAGGTAAAGCAAGACCTGGTTGGACAAGAGACTTACAAAGAGCAAGAGAGCAGGCATCTTCTGGAGTCCAATCATATACCTGTATTATTATTATTTCAACATTTTCTAGTCTGTTTTTATATCTTTACAGATCTGTGCTCTATGTATCCTCTAAACTTGATATTAGAGTTCACAGTTGTCCATTGCATTGCTTTTATTCTATTTTGATTTTCTGGAAATTATATTTACAAAATTTGGTCTAAAAATTTTAACTATATAGTTGTTATATAATTCAAAGAAATTGAACTTCATTCCAATAGAAACTATCGGCTAACTATCTAGGTATTATAGTCTGAATTGTGAGTACCCAAAATTCATGTTGAAGTCCTAACTCCAAGTACCTTAGAATGTGACTGTATTTGGAGATAGGGTCTTTAAAGAGGCAAGTAAATTAAAATGAGGTTATACGAATGGGTCTTGATCCAATATGACTGGTGTCATTATAAGAAGAGATTAGGACATGGACACGAAAAGAGAGAAGGCCATGTGAAGACATAGGGAGAAGACAAGCATCAACAAGCCAAGGAGAGAGGCACTGGAAGAAACCAATGCTGCCAATACCTTGATTTTAGACTTCTAGTCTTCAGAATTGTGACAACATAAATTTCTCTTGTTTAAGCCACACCGTCTGTAGTACTTTGTTATGGTGGCCCTAGCAAACTAATACACGAAGATTTCTTTTCACTAATTATATAAGACTTTTTAAGTCATCGTCTGTAATATAAGGAAACTAGACTGAAGAGGTTCAAATTTCTTTCCAACATAAGTATATTATTTTACATTCTACTCAGATTTTTCCTTATCACTCACAATAATATGTTGCTAGTGTGATTAGGAAAAATAAGTTCCCCTTAATAAATATCAGAGCTGAAACACAGTCTCACCTTAATGAACTCATGGTAAATGGGAGCAGGAGAGGGACTAGAGACATAAAAAGACAATTACAGTACGTAGTAACGTGCCATAGTAGATAAATAAAGAGAAAAGAACTTTTGAAGAACAGGCATGGCAGTGGGTGTCATATGCACTGAAACTGGGGAGGGGATTGATATTACTTCATCAGATGCATGAAAATATGATGTACGTAGGGGAAAAAAATCAAGAAGCTTCAAGTATAGTGTATCTAAAGAGTTGAAAAGAAAATGCATAGCTGGAATAAATACCACCCTTAGCTTTACTTAGTACATTATGTGAAATCCTGCTGTAAAATATAAGAATGCTTAATTCAATAAAACAAAGAAATTTGAGGTTATTTAAAGTATTTTTAAATGATGTTTTTAAAGGAAAAAAAATTGATTCCAAGTACATGACATTCCAACTTACTCATTAAGTTTGCTTCAACCTGACTGAAGACCTTTAATATCATCCTCTTCAAACAAGGTTATTGTCGCTTCATCTGATTAATATTCCATTGCCATTGACCTTTACTACCTAAATTTGAGACCACCTTCCACATTCTGACTTATTTTAATGTTTTCTTTCATGAAAAACACACTATGTCAAATATTTTGTGAATATGTTATTTCCAGTACTTAAGGCAATCATGGGAAGTTAATGTTATTATCATGATAGAGTTCAGAGAGGTAATTCCCCTAGAGTTACTCAGCATCCACATAACTTGGCTGGGCCGTGAAGACAATTGTAGTCTTTCTATTGTGTCATGCTGTGTTTTACTTTTCTTTGCAATATAAGAAGGAGCAGGGCAGAACCTTTAATTATTTCAGTTAGGCTCCAGAATGAGGAACCATTTATGTGTCTTCTTTTACTGTATACCATAAGCCAGAACACTATCAAAATAAAATTTATACTTACATTGATATTTATCGGTAAAATATCAGCCTTAGAATGTAACGATACCAAAAAACTTTATTATAGCTGTAATACGAACGGAATAACAAGACAAAAATACTGAAAAACAGACTAAATTATCAAAATTAAGAAGTAGGCAAACAAATTACGTAAATAGAGTTTGATTTCGATTGTTTTTCTCTAGGCAATTAATGCTTGCTTCACACAGTGAATGGTTTCAGTCATAACAAAACAGACAAAATGATAGAACTGGTACTAACATTAGAAATCATTCAGGTTATCCTCCTCAATTTATAAATTAAAAAAAATGAAGACAGAAGTTAAATTATTTGTATAACTCAAAAAAATCTATAAAAGTGCATGGCTAATTATTTCCTAAAACTTGTCTTCTGGCTCCTATTTAGAGTTCTTTTCATCACAGATCACTGACTGTAGTTTTAGAAAACAACCAGAAAACCGAGAATGACAAATACAGGACTTTGTTTAAATAGAAAAGAGAGAATTTACATCAAACACAGAAGGAAATTAAAATCTGTCATGAACATACATTAGAACATCTGATTATTTTGAGTAGGTAGACTACCATATGGCACAACCTTAATAAATGTTAAATCACACTAAGAATTGTAACAATAAGAGCAATGAATAACAATAATTAAAGCAATCTACCACTGACTGCTTCATTCACCCTGAAATTAAAATTTATGGGAGTCCACTATGAGGAAGAGCTGTGCAAGGGTGTAGAAAAATATTAGAATTATTACAGACAGCCATTTGGTAAATAGTTATCAAAGCACTTTGCTCCAATATATCATCATGGTTTTCTAAAATTATTTTTTTGATTTGGAAATTAAGTCCTTATAGAATGAGAGATATCTACAGCACTTGGTGTTTTCTTCTTTGTCCCATAGGTTTTCTTGTGGGGATGTATGTGTTTAACATTGTTAACCTGGTCCCTATGGACGTTTGTGTTGGAGCCAGCTGTGGGGAGGTGTAGCATTTGGAACAATATCATCCACAGATTAAGCAACTGTAAGCTCTGAAAGGAGACAGCACCCAGAAAATTGAAGCTACACGCAAATTGAGGAGTTGAGGGATTAGAAGAAGTGAGGTGGATAGGGTGCTTTAGGGGAGCACATAGGCCCCTGGATGCTGCCAAATGTTGAAAGAAATAAATTCTGAAAGTCATAGGGTAAGGAATAGAGACACATTCTAATGACTAATTTTTCTTCTCCCTGAATGCCCCATGTTTTTCAGTTTTACTATAACATTTTCAAATGTAGCAAATTAAAAAAAAAAAAATTAGAATGCTCATTTACCCACTATAGATATTCTGCCCTTAATATTTTATTAGTGTAATTGGTTTCCTCACATGTATCAATCTATTTATCCCTCTATCCATCCATCAATCCATTCTATCTTTGATGTATTTCAAAGTAACTTGTGGACCTCAGTACACTTCCCCTTAAATATAACTGTGTATCTCTTTTAAAAGGCCAGGTTTTCCCTCCTGTGGTCTTTCCTCACTTAAGTTTAAAGTTCTTTAGTTATTTGAGGTTCTGACATTTTATACAAATACAGCACAAAGTATTTGCTATAGGATATAACACTTTTCTTGGAGAATTTTATAAGCACACTGCAAGACTGTATTATTATAGTTAGAGTCAACTGTCTTGGCAGCCTATAATTGAGGATGGGCATGGCACTGAAAGTTAAATAAGTATTACTTTATTAACACCAAATATAAGGTATGAATATAATTTTATCAACCTAATGAATTTTCTAAATGATTTTACATCAACTTATTTCCTCAAAATTTCTATGAATGTGTTTTGGCAGAAACCTCAATTCAATTTTATATTTGAGAAAATTAAGGCAAGAAGAAGTACAGTTATATAATTATTTACCTCAGTGGTTGGAGAATCCAAGACTTTGGGCGAAAGCCTAGGTTATGTATAGTGGAAACTTGGAAATTATTCACTGTGTGTAAGGTAAGCATAATAAATTATGAATGTAAAAACTAAGTAATAGACATCTAACCAGAATAAAGAAATGCTCTATAGTTGTAGAAATCAAATAATCCTTAAGAGAAGCTAGATTTTAAACTATTTTATAACTTTTTCTTATAGCATTATGCACTTTTTCTTCTGAATATTATTTACTTGAATACAAATTATCTCTATTAGACTATATGTTCACTCAAACTGAGCAAAGTAAAAGGAATTAATTATTTTTGTCATCAGCTTTTAATAGATGTTTAGTATATATTTCATTAATTTTAATTTACCTGAACACAGTATTTCACATATTTTTTCAAATGTATAGTCCATTGTTCAAAGAGATTAAATAATATGGTCAAAATTATGCAGGTAGGGGCTTCCCTGGTGGCGCAGTGGTTGAGAATCTGCCTGCCATTGCAGGGGACACGGGTTCGAGCCCTGGTCTGGGAAGATCCCACATGCCGCGGAGCAACTAAGCCCATGAGCCACAACTACTGAGCCTGCGCGTCTGGAGCCTGTGCTCCGCAACAAGAGAGGCCACGATAGTGAGAGGCCCGCGCACCGCGATGAAGAGCGGACCCCGCTTGCCGCAACTAGAGAAAGCCCTCGCACAGAAACAAAGACCCCACACAGCCAAAAATAAATGAATAAATAAATTAATTAAAAAATAAATTATGCAGGTGGTAAATTATGGAGTCAGAATTTGAATGGATTCCTGTCTAATTTCACAGCTCTGAAATGTGTTCGTCTTGATATTTTCCTATGACTTCTTCAGTCAAGGACTATACTTTTTGTTTTGTATTTAAAAAAATATTCTATATACCACAGAACCTGTAAGACTTCTTTCATTAAATTCTGATTCTGCTGCTTGCTAGTTCTGGGATCTTGAGTATCCTACTTGAATTTCCTCAGCCTTAGTTCCTCACGTGAGAAACAAAGAGGATTTTATCAATGTCAGAAGATTATAGTAAATTAAATGAGATAATTATGTCCAACTCCTGATATTCTTCTTGCTCTAACTGTAGTCACAATATCTACTGAAGAACCTCACTAAAGATAGGCTCAGAAATTTTCTATAGATATATCATAGAAATAAGATATCTTTATCTACTATTTTCATTTGTTTTGTACTTCACTAGCACTTTCCTAATGTGAGAGTCTTAAAAAAAGCCTCTGTACACCTAAAAAATTATCTGCAATATTACTTGCCATATTCATAGGTTAGCACATATTAATATTTATAGATTACAGCCATTTTGGTATAATCTTGGTTACTTAAATCATATTGCTGTGCAAGTTAAATATTTTATCCAGTTTTCCTCCTTAGGTAGATATGATATTCTCTGTATTACATGTGGGTAAGATGAGTAATACATGAATTCATAATCAGCTATCAATACTATACTTTAAAAAATCAGATTGTCTCTTCTAAAGTTCAACATTGTTCACATTACCACAACACTTTATGCATGCCACCACCTTTCCACTCATATTTTTACAAAGAAAATATTTGTGAACGTATGTATGTATTCAAACAGTTATGTGGAATCTTAAGAAAAGGAGCCATGGGTTGATCCCTTTTGAATGTTCAGTGCCTGGCATTTTGACTTGAACATGATAAGCCATCAAACAATAGCTGTTGAAATGAGCAAAATTGAGAAGGTGGGGCACAAAAGAAGTTGCTCTTGTATGTCTCTGTAATAGAGACATAGGACAACCCTAGATGGGATAATGAGATTCAAGTAGGCCATCGTGCATAAGCCTTAAGGAGTAGGAAGTTGGGAGTACAGTGTGACATTTCTCAGATTTTCCCTGCTCTTACACATACACAGCAACAGAATTTACAGATATAAAAAGGGACACTGCAACCTGTCATCTCCTTGAATGACACTGTATTTTTAGTGAAAAAAGCTGTCTACAATTTTAGCAGCACTGTAAACTCAAGTAAAAGTCATTCAATACCATTTTCAGCCTGAGTCTAATCATTTGTAAAAAGTTTGCTGTTCATAATAAACACCTATAAAATGAAAGCTTGTATTTCAAAGGAGACTTTAGGTTTCAATGTGTTTGCTTATCTTCATATCCTCATGATGTAAACACAACCTCTTTTTAAGATGTCAAAAACCTATAATGATCAACAGCACAATGTGTGTTAAAACACTTAGTTTCCATAGACCTTAAATAATATATTGCTACAAGGCAGAGAGCGTTCGTGCTATAGAATTTCATTAGCTGTATTACATTTATCTAATATATGGCTTTACAAATACATTTCAACATTAGTTTAACCATGTAATAAATTCTCATTTGCTTTAAACACAAGGATTTTTTTTTTTTAATAGTTTGTTTATTTATTTATTTACGGCTGTGTTGGGTCTTCGTTTCTGTGCGAGGGCTTTCTCTAGTTGTGGCAAGTGGGGGCCACTCTTCATCGCGGTGCACGTGCCTCTCACTATCACGGCCTCTCTTGTTGCGGAGCACAGGCTCCAGACGTGCAGGCTCAGCAATTGTGGCTCACGGGCCTAGTCGCTCCACGGCATGTGGGATCCTCCCAGACCAGGGCTCGAACCCGTGTCCCCTGCATTGGCAGGCAGATTTTCAACCACTGCGCCACCAGGGAGGCCCCAAGGATATTTTATATGAAGTAATTTTAAGTAAATATGTTATTCTTGTGAGTGTGATTGTCTATGCAAGTATAATTCTAGTGTTGGATTTCAGCTTTTCTGTCTTAGGATACTGAATACTTATAAATATTTTGATAGATATTATTAAATTCAGAAGACATTAAAATTGGGTTGAACCTATGAAAAGATTGTGGGGAAAAATATTTGTGGCAGAGAGTTTTATACCCCTTTGTCAATTTTTTAAAATTAATTATTTTTATTGAAATATAGTTAATTTTCAATACTGTGTTAGTTTCAGGTGTACAGCAAAGTGATTCCGTTATACATAAAAATATATCTCGCTTTTCAGATTCTTTTCCCTTAAAGGTTATTACAAAATGTTTTTTTTTTTAATTGGGGTATAGTTGCTTTAAAATGTTGTGTTAGTGAATCAGCTATATGTACACATATATCCCCTCCCTGTTGAGCCTCCCTCCCCCTCATCCCACCCATCTGGGTCAGGCATTTAATTTTCATCTGAAATATACTTTTGATACCCAAATGGTTTGGGAACAGTTTGCTTTTCATGATAGGAACATTAAAGAGGAGACTGTAAAACTCTTAACTTCCTACAAACTCCATTTACTAGCAGCAGCTATATTAGAAAAAGGAAACACAAAAATCCCAACAACAAACTAGCTAAGAAATAAGTTTACCAAGCCCAAGAAAAGGAGAAATGCAAGTCTCAGCCCATCTTCCCCTCTAAGCAGCAACAATGATTCAGTCTCCCCAGTGACAACTGAGGGTTTGCCTTATAGCAGGATCAATGGGATTGACTAATGCAGAGTGTCTTAGTCCAGCAATGAAACAAACAACACACACAGTACAAATATACATGCACAGAACAAGTCAAATACATTTGTATATATGTATATATGCACACATATATACATATATATAAAATATATATGTACTGAGGTCTCAACTTTTAATAGTTACATAAACAATTTAGTTGTTAAAAAATCATTAATGATAGCCATTAAAAAATTAAATTGACTAAGAAAACGTATTTTATTGAGTGTATAAAGTTAGATGTTTATTTTTTTTAAAACAATAGACAATATCTACCTACTATGTGAAATAGAGATTACTGAAACTATGTAAGTGTGGTTCATAAAATGAAATAATAAACAATGAAATCCCCAATATTGTCACACACCACGACCATCCGATCACCACATAGCAATAGCAACAAGACTGATATTTTCACAGCTCATCTCAATTATTTTCTCTCCTACCTAAAACTGTCATGTGACAGTTATTCCGGTTAAAATTAGAATAAAATCCAAATTTCCTACATAAGTAAGGCCACCTTACTTGAGCTGGTCTTTGTCTATATCCCTGACTTCATCCCTTCTCAATGACCATAATGCTTTAGCAACACTTACATTCTTTCACTTCCTGTAAAATCTCTTTCTCATTCCCATGTCATGTCATGTCTTTGCACATGTCTTTGTCCTGGTACATTTCTTGTAGATCTTCATAAGGTTGGCTCTTTCTCATTATCAGAATCAGCCCAGGTATCATCTCCCAGAGAGGCCTTTTCTGCCAAACCAAGTAGATGATATTTCATTCCTTGCCACTCACTATCACATTACTTGCTTCTTTTTTTCTTTCTAGCTTTTATTGCTTTCTCATATTATATAATTTGTAGCTTTATTGTTGTAAACAATAGAGTGTAAGCTTAATGGTTTAGACACTTTAGTTTTTTCATGGTTGAATTACATTATTGTGCTTACTGAGTATTTAATAAATATGTGTTTATTCATTAATTCAACACAAGTTTCTTAAAAGCCTATTATGTTCCAGGTACTGTTTTAACTTCAGGTGATACAGTAGCTTAAAAACAGAAGAAAAAATAATTTTCTGCCCTCATAAGCATAATAGTGGTGACAAACATGCAATTTTTTGAATTAGTGACTCTAGAAAGCATTAGCAAGGACAGGACCCAACAATTTTGAGTCTCTGTATATTTCCATTTAATTTTTTTCTTCCAGTTTTATTGAGATATAACTGACATATAGCACTGTATAAGTGTAAGGTGTACAGCATAAAGATTTGATTTACATACATCATGAAGTGATTATCACCAGTTTAGTGAATATATACCATCTCATATAGGTACAAAATAAAAGATAGAGAAACAATTTTTTTTCTTGTAATGAGGACCTAGGATTTACTCTCTTAACAACTTTCATATATAACGTACAGCAGTGTTAATCGTATTTATCATGTTGTACATTACATCCTTAGTACTTATTTATCTTATAAATGGAAGTTTGTACCTTTTGACCACCTTCATCCAAATCCCCCTCCCCTGATCCCCCCCACTCCCCCACCTCTCCAACAATGGTAACCACAAACCTGCTCCTTTTTTCTATGAGTTTCTTTGTTTGTTTTGAAGTATAATTGGCTTACAACACTATGTTAGATCCTGTTACAAAACATAGTGGTTTGATATTTCTATACATTTCAACATGATCATCACAATAAGTCTAGTTACAATATGTCACCACACAAAGATATTTCCAAGTTATTTAATATAATCTCCCCACTGTACATTTCATACCCATACCCATGACTCATTTATTTTGCAACTAGAAGTTTGTACCTCTTCATCTTCCTCACCTATTGCTTTCCTCCACCTACCCACCTCCTGTCTGGCAGACACCTGTTCTCTGCATCTAGAACTCTCTTTATGCTTTGTTAAGTTTGTTCGTTCATTTTGTTTTGTTGGACTCCACATATAAGTGACACCACTCAGTATTTGTCTTTCTCTGTCTATGTCATTTAGCGTAATACCCTCTCGGTCCATCCATTTTGTTTTAAATGGCCAGATTTTATTCTTTTTTATCCAGTCATCTACTGATGGACACTTAAGTTGCTCTCATATCTTAGCTATTGTACATAATGCAGTTATGAACCTGGGGTGTATATATCTTTTCTATTTGTTTTCTTCAAACAAAATACCCAGGAGTGGTATTGCTGGATCATATGGTAGTTCAATTTTTATTTTTTGAGGAATCTCCATAATGTTTTCCATACTGGCTGTACCAATTTACATTCCAGCAGCAGTGTACAAGGATTCCCTTTTCTCCACATCCTCACCAACACTTGTTATTTACTGTCTTTTTGACAATAGCCATTCTGACAGGTGAGAGGTGATTTTTTTAAATTAATTTTTATTGGAGAATAGTTGATTTACAATGTTGTGTTAGTTTCAAGTGTACATCAAAGTGAGTCGGTTATACATATACATATATATGCTCTTCTTTAGATTTTTTTTCCCATATAGGCCTCTTGAGTAGAGTTCCTTGTGCTATACAGTAGATTCTTATTAGTTATCTATTTTATATATAGCAATGTGTATATATCAATTCCAGTCTCCCACTTTATCCCCCTTTTCCCCCTTGGTAACCATAAATTTGTTTTCTACAACTATGACCTCTATTTCTCTTTTGTAAATATGGTCATTTGTATCAAATTTTTAGATTCCACATATAAACGATATCATATGATATTTGTCTTTCTCTGTCTGACTTACTTCACTCAGTGTGACAATCTCTAGGTCCATCCATGTTGCTACAAATGGCTGAGTAATATTCCATTGTATATAAGTACCACATCTTCTTTATCCATTAATTCATCAATGGACATTTAGGTTGCTTCCATTTCCTGGCTACTGTAAATAGTGCCACAATGAACATGGGGTGCATGTATCTTTTCGAATTATGGTTTTCTCTGGGTATATACCCAGGAATGGGATTGCTGGATCATATGGTAGCTCTATATTTTTAGTTTTTTTTTTTTTTTTTTTTTTTTTTTTTTTTTTATATTTTTAGTTTTTTAAGGAACCTCTATACTGTTCTCCATAGTGGCTGTACCAGTTTACATTCCCACCAGCAATGTAGGAGGGTTCCCTTTTCTCCACACCCTCTCCAGCATTTATTGTTTGTAGATTTTTGATGATGGCCATTCTGACCGGTGTGAGGTGATACCCCATTGTAGTTTTGATTTGCATTTCTCTAATAATTAGTGATGTTGAGCACCTTTTCATGTGCTTTTTGGATATCTGTATGTCTCTTTGGAGAAATGTCTATTTAGATCATGTGCCCATTATTTGATTGGGTTTTTTATTTGTTTGATATTGAACTGCAGGGGAGGTTTGTATATTTTGGAGATTAATCTCTTGTCGGTCACTTCTATTGCAAATATTTTCTCCCATTCTGAAGGTTGTCTTTTCGTTTTGTTAATGCTTTCCATTGTTGTACAAAAGCTCTTATGTTTAATTAGGTGTAAGGTGATATCTCATGGTGGTTTTGATTTGCATTTCCCTGATGATTAGTGATGTAAAGCATCTTTTCATGTGTCTATTGGCTATATGTATGTCTTCCTTGGAAAAATGTCTAATCAGTTCCTCTACCCATTTTTTAATCAGGCTGTTTGTTTGCTTGTAATTGATGTTGAGTTGTATGTGTTCGTTGTATATTTTGGATATTAACCCCTTATCAGATATCTCAATTGAAAATATCTTCTCCCATTTAGTAGGTGGCCTTGTCATTTTTGTTTCCCTTGTCTGAGGAGACATAGCCAAAAAAGCATTATGAAGATCAATGTGAAAGAGATACTGCATATGCTTTCTTCTAGAAGTTTTATGGTTTCAGGTCTTACATTTAATTCTTTAATACATTTTGAGTTTATTTTTGTGCATGGTGTGAGAGAGTAGTCCAGTTTCATTCTTTTGTATGTATATATCCAGATTTCTCAACACTGATTATTGAAGAGACTGTCTTTTCTCCATTGTATATTCTTGCCTCCTTTGTCATAGATTAATTGTCCATGTAAGTGTGGGTTCAATTCTTAACTCTCCATTCTGTTTTATTTCTCTGTCTTTTTTTGTACCACACAATTTTGATTACTATTGTTTTGTATTATAGTTTGAAATCAGGAAGCATGGTACATTCAAATTTACTCTTTCTCAAGATTATTTCAGTTATTTGTGGTCTTTTGTGTTTCCATACAAATTTTAACAATTATTTGTTCTAATTTTGTGAAAAATTTCATAGTATTTTGATAGAAATTTCACTGAATTTGTTGATTGCCTTGGGTAGTATGGTCATTTGAATAATATTAATTTTTTCCAATCCATGAATATGGTATATCTTTCTATCTGTTTGTTTTGTCTTCAATTTTTTTCATTAGTGTCTTGTAGTTTTCTGAGTACAGGCTTTTTGCATATTTGGTTAGATTTATTTCTAGGTGTTTTATTCTTTTGGATGCAGTTTTAAATGGGATTGTTTTCTTAATTGTTCCTTCTGATAGTTCATTGTTAGTGTATAGAAATACAATATATTTCTGTATATTAATTTTGTATCCTGCAAATTTACTGAATTCATCGATGAGTTCTAGTAGTATTTTGTAGGCATCTTGAGGATTTTCTATGTACAGGATCTTGTCATCTGCAAAGAGTGTTGATTTTACTTCTCCCTTTCCAATTTGGATTCCTTTTATTTCCTTTTTTTTGCTTATTGCTGTGGCTAGAACTTTCAGTACTTTGTTGGATAAAAGTGGTTAGAGTGGGCCTTATTCCCGATCTTACAGGAAATGTTTTCAGCTTTTCACCGTTGAGTATGATGTTAGCTGTGGACTTATTATACATGGCCTTTATTATGTTGAGGTATCTTCCCTCTATACCCACTTTGTTGAGAGTTTTATCATAAATGGATGTTGAATTTTGTCAAAATTGTTTTCTGCATCCATTGAGATGATCATATGGTTTTTATTCTTTGGTTTGTTAATGTGGTATATCACATTGATTGAATTATGGATATTGAATTCTCCTTGCATCCCTGTGATAAATCCCACTTGAAAATGTTATATGAGCCTTTTAATGTATTGTTCATTTTGATAATGTCTTATTGAGGATTCTTCTATGTTCATCAGTGATATTGGCCTATAATCTTCTTCTTTTGTGATATCTTTTCCTGGTTTTGGTATTAGTGTGATATTGGCCTCATAGAACAAGTTAGGAAATGTTCCTTCCTATGCAATTTTTGGAATAGTTTGAGAAGGAGAGATGTTAATTCATCTCTAAATGCTTGGTAGAATTCGCCTGCAAAGAAATTTGGTCCTGAACTTTTGTGTATTGGGAGATTTTATTTGTTTGTTTTGTTTTTAATAATTCAATTTCATTACTGGTAATACATCTGTTCATATTTTCTATTTCTTCCTGGTTCAGTCATGGAAGAGTGTATGTTTCTAGGACTTGGTCCATTTCTTCTAGGTTGTCCATTTTATTGGTGTATAGTTGTTTGTAGTAATCTCTTATGATCCTTTGTATTTCTGTGGTATCCATTTAACTTTTAATTCCTGCAAGAGGCAATTTAATAGGCTTACTTTTAGTTAGGTTTCTCAACATTTTGAGAAAATAGCTATAACCTAGCCAAAGACTTGAAAGACATCCTAATTTTTATCTACTATATTTTTCTCCTTGTCTGCATGGCACATATGTTCATACATAGACTTTCTACATTGTCAAAGATATTGTGGCCTAATATAATTCAACTATTATAGCTAGTCTCTAGAATCTATTTGTCTAACATAACTGAAACCTAATATCCATTGAACAACAACCCCATTTCCCCCACCTCCTGCCCATGTAAAGCACAACTGTATTCTCTGTTTCTGTGTGTTTGACTATTTTAAATACCTCTCATAAGTAGAATCATGCATTATTTCTCCTTTTGTGATTGGATTATTTTATTAAGTTTAATGCCTCCAGGTTTATCCATGTTGCCACAAATGAAAGGTTCTCTTTTTTTAAAGGCTGAATAATGGATAATTTTCTTATCCTTTAATCTGTCAGTGGACACTTGGGCTGTTTCCATATTTTGCCTAGTGTGAATAATGCTGCAATGAACTTGAGAGTACAGATATTTCTTTGAGATCCTAATTTCATTTCTGTTTTATATACCAGAAGTGGAATTACTGGATCATATGATGGTTGGGCTGCACCCTGCAGGCCTACAAGTCCTGTGCTTACCCAGCTTCAAGACCAAAGAAAGAGCATGGAGGCAGCAACAGAGACATCAATGGTTTAATGGATGGGGGATCTTACATGTCTGAGTCAAGGTCCTGGAGGTACACCCCACTGTATGAGTCAGATGGCAAGCAGGACATGGTGGCAGTCTTCACTCCCATTCCCTTGGGGGAAGGGGAGATTGCCAGTTATAGGGGGAATTACATCAGGTGGCTCATTAGTTACCAGGGAAACCAGCAGAGGGGCATGTTCGTCACCACCTCTTTGATAAGAACAATCACTAGCTGGGACCTGGGGCAAATATGTAGGAAGGTCCATCATGTGAGAAGGGTATAGATAAAACAAGCACTGGTCAAGCAGGGAAGGTACAGAGAGCAAGAGAGCAGCCATCTTGAGTGGCCTGACCATACAATAGTGTACAACTTAGTGCCTATTGTTAATGATACAGTTTTGTGCACTTCAAATTTTATTAAGAGGGTGGATCTCATGTTTTCTTACCACACACACACAAAAACCAATAAAACAAACCCAAAAAACAGACACAGGGAAACTTTAGGAGGGATTTAATGTATGTATAAAAATAACTATATATATAAAATGTATATGGTTGGCCAAAAAGTTCATTCGGGTTTTTCTGTAAGATGTTACAGAACAACCCGAATGAACTTTTTGGCCAACCCAATATAAAACTATACATATATATATATATATATATATATATATATAAAAGTCTCTGTGTGTGTGTGTGTGTGTGTGTGTGTGTGTGTGTGGGGGTATAATTTTCATGACGGTGATGACTTCATGGGTATTTGCCTATGTCCAAACTCATCATACTGTACACATTAAATATGTGCATTTCTTTGTATATCAATTATATCTCAATAAAGCTGTTTAAAGGAAAGACAAGAAAGTAATGCAACAGCAGACACAATTTTTAGGTTTCCAATTGGAGGCATACCAAATTTCCTCAAGTCATTGCATCCAGATATAATGTAATACATTATTGTTGTCTTGTTCAGGATTCAGAAATTTTGTCTATTTTCCCCAAAGTTGTTTTTATCTGGGCTTACCTATCCTATAGCATGGTTATTCTTCAAGCTACAGTGAGAGTTATAGATTTAATACCATCATTTCATCTCATACATAATTTTCTGGGAGGGAGGTTCATAGTTCATAAGGAACACGAGGGAATTATATGATCAAATGTCTTAAAGTTTAAACATGTATCCCATAAGATGATGGTGTAATGATCTAGAAGTGCCAATGGAGAGTGAAGAGAAAATCAACATCTTCTATCAGGCAGTATCCCAACATCAAGTGCTACTGTGTCTCAGTGGCAAAGTAGCTGGTTCTCCCTTTTTAATAATTATTTTACATAATAAACTATCTCAAAGTTACAGGAAAATTATAGAGAATAATATAATGGACAGCCATGTATCCCATAGAGCATTCAAATACATGTAAACTTTTTTTTTGCCATACTTATTTCAGAGGCTCTCTTTTTTCTTTAAGAAGTATTTCTTGAAATTAAATATATTGCTAAGTTGTCACCTCTTACCTTTCACCCCCATTCTACCCCCATAGCAACCATTCACCTAAAGTTTGTGTGTAGCATTTTTATGCATGTGTTTGTATTTTTACACTAAATATACATATCTACCAACAATATACACTGCCATTTTGTGTGTTTGAAATTTAAAGAAGTATCATCATCTGGTATATCTGACTTTAATATCTCCTTTTTTTCCTCTTGTGATTAGGCTTGATATTTGTCTACGTTAATGAAAATATATGTATTTTATTCAATTTAATAGACAATGGTATTCTGTCTGAGAAACTTGTTCTTTATTTTTACATCTTGCTATTATAAATAAAGCTGCAGTAGTAAAATATCCTTGAGTATGTCTCCTCATATTCAGTTACAAGTACCTCTCTAAAATGGGTGTCTGGAAGTAGAATTTCTGGGTAGAAAAGTACAATTATTCTCTAACTTATTATCCTTGAATTTTCCAGATATTGCTCAAGTTTATACTCTCATTAATAGTGCATAAAGTACTAATTAGTCAACTTTTAGTTGACTTATGTCAGACTGATGATTTCTTGCACTTTGGTTTGGGTGTTATGGGTTTAATTTTCATTCACCTGATGTGTATAAATAAACACTTCAGGCTAGATATATTGGTTTACTAAGGCTGCCATAGCAAAATACCACTTACTGGGTGGCTTAAACAACAGAAATTAATTTTCTCACAGTTCTGGAGACTAGAAGTCCAAGATTAAGGTGTTATTAGGTTTGGTTCCTTCTGAGGCCTCCTTCTTTGTTTTTCAAAGGCTACCTTCTTGCTATGTCTATATTTTCTAAGAAGGAGGAAAGGAGGAAAAATTCTGAAAGACTCAGCATTTAAACTGAAAAAGACTATTTCAAGTGATATCCTCTAAATTATTCAAGTGCCCTGAATTTATATAATGGGAGAAAATTAAACACTACTTTTAGATGTTAAAACAATCACAGTTGAAAAACATTGACTATAGAAATTGCCACAATTTTAACTTAAAATTGTCTTTCAAGTTTTATCAGCCATATTTTTTCATATTTCAATTAAATAATATGTTTTACTAAAGCTATCTAAAGATCTGAAAGGTGTCAATAAATGGAAATGTGATTATTAAATTGCTAATTAAATGAACTGATCCTAAATAGCATAACTTCTTAACTGTTTATCTAGATTTAAAATTTCCAGAGAATTTTCTATATTTATTTTTAATGTGTGCTGTTCACTGGTTGAAATAGTGCCTGCTGAAATAGCAGGATGAGAAAGAACAGAAAAATGGGAGTAGTATGTATAACTGTTTGAATCTCATTCTCCGATGCATTCTGCTTTTCTTCATCCAGTGGCACAGCTTTCTTTGAACTCATTGAGTGTTCTTTGCGATGTAGTGATAGAGGGGAGTACAGAAGTGATGATAGTTCAACACATGGAGTGAAGACTAGAAGTATTTTACCTTCAAAAGAAGTCAGTCTTCAAAGTGGTGTCTCCTGTCAACAACAGACTTAAAGCCAAAAGGCAGAATATCAAAGGAGAGACCAAGGAAGTAGTTGAGCAAATGAATTTCTCATGTTAGAAATGGAGAAAAAAATTTTTATGTTTAAGCAGCAAAAATCCCAGATTTCTCCAACATAGAGAAATATTACCTCCAACAAGGTAATACAGTTAGACTTAATCTCAAAACTCATGAAAACAAAGCTTTCAGATTGTCACTAGAGTTAACAAACTCACATCTGATTGCTAATGTTTTATATATAAATATTTCTGTGCCATGACTTTAAGGGTTGCCATCTCTACAAAAGACTTAGTACACAAGGATTAGAGAGACATGCTGTAGAGACTCTCAACAAGGGCTGCAGCTGTAAGAATTGGTTTTCCTGGTTATGTGATGTAAAGCTTCATGCCTGTGTGATCTGAGTCCTTGCTTGTCTTGCCCTTATTACTCCATGTTTCTTGCAATTGCCTATTCATCATTTTCACTAAGTGTGTACATAATCTTTTTATACAAAAATGATTTATTATGAGGTATTGACTCATGCAATTATTGAAGCTGAGAAGTCCAATGATCTTCTGTGTGCAAGCTGGAGACCCAGAAAAGTAGTCTGAAGGCCTGAGAAGAGGAGAGCCAATGGTGTTGATTCCAGTCTGAGTCTGAAGGCCTGAGCATCACAAGTGCCAGGGACAGGAGAATATAGATGTCCCAGTTCAACAGTCAGGCAGAGAGTGAATTTGACCTACCTCTGGCTTTTTTTTTTTTTTTTTTTCTATTCAAGCCCTCAGTGGATTGGATGATATCCAGTCACACTGGGGAAGGCAATCAGCTTCACTCAGCCCATGAATTCAAGTGATATTCTCTTCTGGAAATAACCATCACAGACACACCCAGAAATAAAGTTTAACCAGATATCTGGGTACTCCATGTCCCAGTTGAGTGGATACATAAAGTTAACCATCACAAGTCCACCCCTTGTTAACCTGATACCCTTATGTATCTCTTTAAACCATACTTAATATTCAAATAAAGACAATAGCAAGATCTAAATTCTGCCAAATGTGATACAGCTATCCTATGTACAACTAAAAATGCACCAACCTTTCCTCAGAAGTAAAGTCCTGAGTGACATTTACTTTTCCTGTTGATACTCCATACCTTAAATACTATGATGTAAAATTAACAATACTTAAATAGTATGATACAAAGTCAGTACATCTTATGGTACATGATAAGGGAATGAGAGAAGAAAGAAAACAAAGATATGAATATGTATTTATAACAAATACACACAAACGTATTTATAACAAACTAGGGAAGAAATAGTCATGACAACTGCAGTCTTTGCTTCTGTAACTGGTCAGTGGTCATAGCTGGTATTTGTAATTACCTTCTTCCACTATCCATTCCATATTCCCTATGCCTTCAGGAAGCACCTCATGGTCACAGTTCTTTTCCTGGTGGGGTAAACTTAACCATTATTCCTGAAGGGTCTGAGCCATTAGTAGTCCTGCCTGGACTGAACTGTTGTAGTTTATAATTGACCTTAGTTATAGGACGTGGTAATACTAAGAGATTCCCTAAGGGATCTGCTGTCTTCCAAACATGCTCTCCCTTAGTTCCATTGTGGAGTAATAGTACAATATTCCCCTTGGTAGTTAGGATCAATCACTCCAGCCAGCACAGTAGCTCCCTTCTTTCCCTGTTGGCTCAGAGGTGTGGGGAGAACAAAGTGACTGGGCAGCAGTCTTACCTTCCAATTCAATAGAATCAATGTGTTCTGGTGGAAGTATTCTTCCCTAAAAAACTAAGAACTCATGACTTCCCTGGTGGCGCAGTGGTTAAGAATCCGCCTGCCAGTGAAGGGGACACTGGTTCGATCACCGGTCCGGGAAGGTCCCACATGCCATGGAGCAACTAAGCCTGTGCGCCACAACTATGGAGCCTGTGCTCTAGAGGCTGCGAGCCACAACTACTGAGCTTGTGTGCCACAACTCCTGAAGCCCGCATACCTAGAGTTTGTGCTCTGCAATAACAGAAGCCACCTCATTGAGAAGCCCGTGGTACCGCAATGAAGAGTAGCCCCCACTCACCGCAACTAGAGAAAGCCTGCGTACAGCAACGAAGACCCAACACGGCCAAAAGATAATAAATAAATTAAAAAAAGAAAAAGAACTATAAAACTAAGACCTCTAGGCCAACAGATCACAAAATCATGGGAACAGGTAGCAAAAATTGTGCTAATGGACTTATAGGAGTAATAATGAGTGGTGCTACTCCCATTTCCACCTCCTGATTCCTGGACCAGTGAATCCTGGATAAGAAAGAAACAGTGCCACACATTGGATGCTGAGAATAAACAGTCTTCTGGAGAAATACATCCCAGACCTGTAAGGTATTGCTACATAGCTGGCACTGTAACTGAGACTTCAAGAGGTCTTTCCACTGCTCTATCAAGCTAGCTGCTTCAGGATGGTGGGGAACATGGTAAGACCAGTGCATTCCATGGGCCCATTGCTGCACTTCATTTGCTGTGAAGTAAGGTTTTGTTTAGAAGTAATGTTGTGTGCAATACCATGACAATGAGTAAAGCATTATATAAGTCCACATATGGTAATTTTGGAAGAAGCACCACACGCAGGGAAGACAAATCCATATCCAGAGTAAGTATCTATTCCAGTAGGGACAAAATGCTGCCTCTCCATGATGGAACAGGTCCAATGTAATCAACCCAACACCAGGTAGCTGGCTAATCACCCTGGAGAAGAGTGCCATATCTGGGACTCAGAATTGTTTTTTTCTGCTGGCAGATTGGGCATTCAGCAGTGGCTACAGCCAGGTCAGCCTTGGTTAGTGGAAGGTCATATGGTTGAGCCCAATGGTGGCATAACCGTTAGCCCTGCCACCATTGGCCACTTTATTCATAGCCCTTTGGGCAGTGACAAAGGTGGTTGGAGAAAGAGACTGGATGGAATCCACAGAAAAGGTTATCCTATCCACTTGAGTATTAGCACTTTCTTCTGCTGAGGTCACATTTGATGAGCATTTACATGGGATACAAATACATTGATATTTTTTGTCCATTCACAGAATTCTATCCATATACCTCTTCCCCAAATTTCCTTGTCAACAATTTTTCAATCATATGTCTTCCAAGTCCCTGACCAACCAGCCAAACCACCAGCCACAACCATGAATCAGTAATTGCATATCTGGTCATTTCTTGTTTCAAGCAATGTGAACAGTCCTGGACACTGCTTAAAGTTCTGCTCACTGGGAGGATTTCCCTTCACCACTGTTTTTCAGGAAATATCCCAGAAAAGGAGTATATAATGATGCATCTGTCCACTTTTGGTTAGTGCCTGCATATTGCACAGAATCAACTGTGAACAAACCCAAGTCTTCTTTTTCTCTGTCAGCTGATCATAGGGAACTCCCCAGGAGACCATAGGTAAGGCTGGGGGAGAGGAGGAAGTGTAGTATGAGTGAAGACTATGAGCTACATCTTTAAGTAATTTACTTGTGACTTTAGGACCTGCTTGAGTCTGATCATATACATACCACTTCCTTTTGATGATGGAGAGCTGTTGTTCATGCCCAGATTTATGGATTGGTGGCTCAGGTAACACCCACCACCAATAACACCACAATAATACTGAGTTTCTTGTGGGAAGCTCAGGTTGCATGATAACTTGGTGACCCATGGTTAAACATTGTCTCTATTAAAGCCCAGTAGCAGGCCAAGAGTTGTTTCTCAAAAGGAGAGAGTTGTCTGCAGAGGATGTTAGAGCTTTCCTCCAAAATCCTAAGGACGTGTGTTGCAATTCACCTATAGGGACCTATCAAATAAAGTAAAGAGAATCCCTTGAATAAACAAGAGTATATACTTATAAGGCCTAGGTTTGTGCCACTATTTAAGAGTTTAAAGATATTGGGTACACTGTCATGGAATTTGACTTAATGATGCATCAGAGCCAGGGATTCCCTTTACAGAAAAGGAAGTATGGGTGTGGGTTGGCAACAATTGGATGCACTGGTTTTATTATATGTGGCATCATACACAGAATCTGCTGGCCTAATAGAAACTTATTGAAGGCATTGCAGAGGTGCCAGCTTGGAGGTAACAGCCTACGGATATACGGTTCCATTCTCCAGGACACAGTATACATGCTAAATCACTAAATATTATAAAGTCCTAGTCCCAAATAAGTAAAATACTTGAGTCCAGAAACCAATCGGTGGAAGTATGTCACTTCCCCCCCTTACTATTAGTCACAGTGATCTCTCTGGGGAATTTGTGCTTCCTGTCTACACAATTCTGGGTTTTGCATATTTAGAGGTCTTGGTTACAAGAAAAGGAATTCGTTAATGAAACTTATTTGTCATAAAATCAGTTCATTGGTGTTATACAGAATTCTGTGTCAATGAAGTGGCAAATCTAGTAAAGATTGTAAGATAATATACAAACCCTTTCATGGAGGATCTGACAGTAACTCTAAAGTTCTTAAAAGGAAAATTGATATCTGGAGTAGCTGTCAATTCTGACAAGGAGAAATTGTTCCCTCCAGTTTAGAAGAGGTGTGATGTAATCATTTTGCTGTCAAATAGTTAGTCTCTCTGAGGGTTAATGAGCATAGAGCAATGTGTATAACCAGAGCATTCTAGGGAAGAAGTAGCCTATGCTTTTGTGCCCATAAATAGCCACTATCTCTGCCACCATGTTCACTCCCTGTTAGACTCATTGTGCCAACACTGGAGTGGCTGAGGAGAGAGTGTTTCATATTCACAGATGAGTCATTTTGTCCCCTGATTGTTGACTGTCTCTTTTGTGTAGGATGTTTTCTGGTGTTAATAATATGAGCTATAACTCTCTCCTCATTTTACACCTATTGCCATAGGCTTATTCACTTGCTCCTTTTCAATACTTCCTTGTCTCTGATTTTCCGATTATGCTTGCTCTGGGCTATTGACCAGAAAGTGAACTCATGTGTTCTGGTCAGAATTCTGTGTATATGTATATCTCAAACTATTCTTCCATGTATAATAAAACACTAAATTAAATTCTCAAAGGTCTGTTTACATGGAGGATTTTCCCTCAACCTTTTCCTTTAGGGCCATCCCTGAGTGGTAGAGCCATTCTCTGAGTAGGGAAATAGTTAAGATGTGATATATTAACTACATCTTCCTTACCCATTCATCTGTTGATGGACACTTAAGTTGCTTCCATATCTTGGCTATTATAAATAATGCTGCTATGACCATTGGGGTGCATTGGGGTGTATCTTTTCAAATTAGCATTTTCATTTTCTTCAGTTATATACCTAGGAGTGAAATTGCTGGATCATATGGTACTTCCATTTTAATTTTTTGGAGGAACCTTCATACTGTTTTCCATAGTGGCTGCATTCCCACTCACAGTGTCCAAGGGTTAACTTTTTACCACATCCTTGTCAACATTTATTGTCTTTTTGATGATAGTCATTCTGACAGGCATGAGGCGATATCTCGTTTTGGTTTTGATTTACAGTTCTCTGATGATTAGCCATGTTGAGCATCTTTTCATACACCTGTTGGCCATCTGCATGTCTTCTTTGGAAAAATGGCTAGTAGGGCTTCCGCTCATTTTTTAATTGGGTTCTTTGTTTCTTTTCTTTTGTTTTGTTTCTGATATTGAGTTGTATGAGCCGTTTGTGTATTTTGGATATTAACCCCTTATCAGTCATATCATTTTCAAATATTTTCTTTCATTCGATAGGTTGTCTTTTCATTTTGTTGATGATTCTCATTTCTGTTTGATTACTGCAGTTTTGTAGTATAGTCTGAAGTCAGTGAATGTTATACGTCCAGCTTAGTTCTCTTTTTCTCAAGATGACTTTGGCAATTCAGGGTCTTTTGTGGTTCCATATAAATTTGTTCTAGTTCCATGAAAAATGTCATGAGTATTTTGATAGGAATTGCATTAAATCTATAGGTTGGTTTGTGTAGTATAGACATTTTAACAATATTAATTCTTCCAGTCCAAGAATACTGGATATCTCCATTTCTTTATATCATTTTCAATTTCCTTCATCAATATTTTCTAGTTTTCAGAGTACAGGTTTTTCAATTCCTTGGTTAAATTTATTCCTAGGTATTTAATCTTTCTGATGTGATTTTAAACAAGATTGTTTTCCTCCTTTCTGTTTTTAATAGTTCATTATTAGTGTATAGAAAAGCAACAGATTTATGTATATTTACCTTGTATCCTGCAACTTTACTGAATTTATTACTTCGAAGAGTTTTTGGGTGGAGACTTTAGGGTATTCTATATAACATATCATACCATGAGCAAATAGTGACAGTTTTATTTTTCTCTTCCAATTTGAATACATTTTATTTGTTTTTTCTTTGCCTGAATGTTGTGGGTAGACTTTCAACACTATGTTAAATAGAAGTGGCAAGATGGGCATCCTTGTCTTGTACCTGATTTTAGAGGAAAGCTTTCAGGTTTTCACCTTTGAGTACGATGTTAGCTATGAGTTTGTCATAAATGGCTCTTATTATGTTGATATGTTCCCTCTATACCAAATTTGATGAGAGTTTTTATCATGAATGGACGTTGAATTTTGTCAACTTGCTTTTTCTGTGTCTATTGTGGTGATCATGTAATTTCATCATTCCTTTGGTTAATGTAGTGTATCCCTTTGATTGATTTGCAAATAATAAACCATCCTTGTGACCCTGGAATAAATCCCACTTTATCATGGTGTATAATCCTTTTTGTTTATTGTTGATTTGGGTTTGCTAATGTTTTGTTAAGCACTTTTGCATCTATATACATGAGAGTATCGGCCTGTAATTTTCTTTTTTGTAGTGTTTTTGTCTGGTTTTTGTATCAAGGTAATGATGGCCTTGTAGAATGAATTTGGGAGTGTTCCCTCCTCATCAAATTTTTAGAATCGTTTGAAAGGTTAGATTTTAGCTTTTCCTTTTATGTTTGGTAGAATTCCCCTGTGAAGCCATCTGGTCCTAGACTTTTGTTTGCTGAGAGTTTCCTTTATTGCAATTTCAATTTCACTACTAGTGATCTATCTGTTCAGAGTTTCTACTTTTTCCTGATTCAGTTTTGTCAGGTTGTATGCTTCTAGAAATTTACCCACTTCTTCTAGGTTGTCCAATTCATTTGCATATAACTGTTCATAGTGTTCTCCTATGATTTTTTGTGTCTCTGTAGTGTTGGTTGCTATTTCTCCTCATTCATTTCTGTTTTTATTTATTTGAGTCCTCTTCTTCTTGATGAATCTGGCTAAAGGTTTATCACTTTTGTTTACCCTTTCAAAAATCATCTCTTGACTTCATTGATCTTTTCTATTTTTTTGTCTCTATTTGTTTGCTCTCTGATCTTTATTATTTCCTTCCTTCTGCTGACTTTGGGCTTTGTTTGTTCTTCTTTTTCAAATTCCTTTAGATGGTAGATTAGGTTGTTTGAGATTCTTCTTATTTCTTGAGGTTGGCCTGTATCACTATAAACTTCCCTCTTAGAACTGCTTTTGCTGCATCCCATAGATTTTAGAAAGTTATGTTTCCATTTTTATTTGTCCGGAGATATTTTCTGATTTCCTCTTTGATCTTCATTGACCCTTTCTTTTTTATTTGTCTCCACATATTTGTACTTTTCCCATCTTTTTTCTGTAATTGATTTTTAGTTTCATATGGTGTGGTCAGGAAAAATGCTTGATATAATTTCTATTCTCTTAAATTTGTTGAGACTTGTTTTGTAACCTTGTATGTGAACTATTCTGAAGAATGTTCCATATGCATTTGAAAAGAATGCATATTTTCTCTTTTGAGATGGAACGTCTGTAGATATCTATTAAGTTCAACTGTTCTATTGTGTCATTTAAGACCACTGTTGCTTTTTGATTTTCTGTCTGCATGATATATCCATTGATGTATTTGGAGTGTTAAATTTCTCTACTATTATTTTATTAAGGTATAATTCTCCCTTTATGTCTGCTAATGTTCGCTTTATGTATTTAAGCACTTCCATATTAGGTGCATATGTGTTGATTGTTATATCCCCTTCTTGTATTGATCCTTTTATCATTATATAATGCCCTTCTTTGTCTTTTGTTATAGACTATGTTTTAAAGTTTATTTTGTCTGACGTGAGTATTGTTATCCCCACTTTCTTGGTATTTCATGAAATATCTTTTTCCACCCCGTCACTCTGAGTCTCTGTGTGTCTTTAGCTCTGAAGTGAGTCTCTTGTAAGAACCATACAGATAGATCTTGTTTTTTTATGTAATTTGTCATCCCATGTCTTTTAATTGCAGTATTTAGTCCATTGACAATTAAAGTAATTATTGATAGGTATGTACTCATTGCCAGTTTATTACTTGTTTTCTGGTTGTTTTTGTAGTTCTCTGTTCTTTTCTTTTCCTTTTTATTTCATCCCTTGTGGCTTGATAATTTTCTTTAGTGGTAAACTTATGTTCTTTTCTCTCTAGTTTTTGTGTGTCTATTGTAGGTTTTTGATTCGTGGTTACCTTGGGGTTCATATATATTGACCAATAATTATATCTACTTGTTTTAAAGGTAGTCCTTTAAGTTCAACCACATTATAAAAGGTCTGATTTTTTTACTCTCCTCCCCCATATTTTTTGATGTCATATTTTACCCCTTTATGATTATGCCTTTACTGATTATTGTCATAGTCAATTTTATAATTTTTCTTTGTCTTTTAAACTTTATACTAGCTTTTTGGTGTAGTTGATCATCAGCCTTTGATATATATATTGCCTTTACTAGTGGAATCTTTTTTTTTTCCTGTAGATTCTTTCTTCTTGTTATAGCCTTTCTCTTCCACTTAGTGATGACCTTAAACATTTCTTTTAAGGTAGCTTTAGTATTTATGAACTCTTTTAGTTTTTGCTTGTCTGAGAATTTCTTTTTCTCTCCTTCAATTCTAAATAATAATCTTGTTCAATAGAGTATATTAGGTTGCAGGTTTTTCCCTTTCAGCACTTTGTGTGTATCATGCCAATCCCTTCTGGCCTACAATGTTTCTGCTGAAAAATCAGCTGAAGGCTTTATGGGGCTTCCCTTGAATATAACTCTTTGTTTTTCTCTTGTTGCCTTTAGAAGCTTTTTGTTTAACTTTTGCCATTTCAATTATGATATGTCTTGGTGTGTGTCTGTTTGGGTTCATCTTGTTTGTGATACTCTGTGCTTCCTGTACCTGTATACATGTTTCCTTCTTTAAGTTTGGGAAGTTTTCAGTCATAGTGTCATTAAATACATTTTGGACATTCTTCTCTCTTCTCCTGAGACCACTATAATGTGAATATTGGTAGGCTTGATGTTATCTCATAGATCCCTTAAACTGTTTTTATTTTTTAATTTGTTTTTCTTTTTGCTGTTCAAATTGGTTGATTTTCATTATTCTATCCAGATCACTTATGCATTCTTCTGTATCACCTAGTCTGTTATTAATTCCTTCTATCATGTTTTTCATTTCAGTTATTGTATTCTCTAGTTCTGACTCGTACTTTTTAATATTTTCTAGGTCTTGGTTATAATTCTCACTGTGTTCATTTATTCTTTTCCCAAATTCAGTTAGCTTTCTTATTACTATTGCCTTGAATTATTTATCCAGTAAATTGTTTATTTCTCTTTCACTGTTTGTTTTTTCATGGGTTTTGTCTTGCTCTTCCATTTGAGACTAATTCCCCTATCCTCTCATTTTGCTTAACTTCTAGGTTTCTCTGAAATTAGATGAAATATTTACCTATTATGGTCTTGAATGGGTGTCCTCATGTGGGAGCATCCCTATAAGTCTGTGTGTTCCCAGTGGCTTTGGTGGTAGATCTGGATTTGATGTGAATATGTTACGTCTTTCCTCAGGATGTGCTGGCTGCTATCACCTTGCTAGGATTTTGAGGGGTTAAGGCTGGAGCCAGGTGTGAGCCAGGGCCTCAACTCTGCTCAGTGTCCATCACTGCCTTAGTGGAGTGACTGGGGTTGGAGTTGGGTTCCAAGTTGCTAGAGCAGAGATCTTGAATGTTTAACCTGCATTGGCTCCATTCTTTCCTGCCTCCCAGCACCAGAACCCTCACACCAGAGTGAAACAGTGCTGGAGCAAGAAGGGTCTGTACAGCTTCTCAGCATGCGTCATTGTGTAGGCTGTGGCTTTCCAGCCACAGACTGATGTTCAGAGTTGCTTTTTTTTTACATCTTCATTGGAGTATAATTGCTTTACAATGGTGTGTTAGTTTCTGCTTTATAACAAAGTGAATCAGATATACATATACATATATCCCCATATCTCCTCCCTCTTGTGTCTCCTTCTCACTGTAAACAATAGTGAAACATGAACAGAGTAACTGCTGTTACTCTGTTCATGTTTCACTATTGTCTATAGAGTATTTGCATGTGGGGGAAATAACTTGGTTTTTTTTTGCTTCATAGTTGTCCAAATCAAAAAGCACCCTATCTGAAGAACTACATCCAGATCTGATGTAGAAAATGATATGCTGGTTCAATGAGACTACTGTCATGATTGGAAGTGACTTTCAAGAATCCTGAGATAGGGCTGAGCATATTTAACTGTGAGATGTTCAGGAATAATTGGGGCCAGAGATTGGACTTGATAGCATAGTTTCAAAAATGGCCCCAGCCTCCCCAGCCCTTCAGTATGTACACCTATTGCATATGACTTTGCAGCTCCTCCTATCAAAAACTGTAGTCTACTTCCCTTAAGACTACGAGTGCCTTTTGACTTGTTTTGACCAGTAGAATGCAGGAGACATGGCGGTGCTCCTTTATGCTTATGAGTCTAGATAAAGCCCTCAAATAAAGGGTCACAGTTGCTTTTAGAAGGAAACCATAAGCACATACTGAAAAAGCTAGTACCAAGGGATATATGCAGAATACTGAAAGTGTCTGCAGTATTTTCCATGTATGATATTTTTGTCCTTTGTTGACCTGTTTCTTTTTTTAAAGTTGGAACATTCTTATACCACTTTCCAGACTGATTTCTTCATTTCAAAAAATATATTCAAGCTTTGAACTCAAATCCCAGAAACAGTCTTCTTTACACTGATTCTTTTGACATTTTGATTGCTGTAGGTTGTGACTTATAGTCTTCAAAAATCTGTGTATTTTTCTATCTCTCTCTTTTTAACTTCTCAACATTATGACACCACATCTGTTAATACATTCTATAAGATTCTAGCAGACTGCTGACATATTCATTATGACCAGCAATAAGAAAATAAATATGGTTACCCGAAAAATCTTCAAGAGATTCACAGATGTTTCTAACATATGCAATATTTTAAAAGATACACTAGTGATAAAGAGAGAAGTTTAATTTTTTTTTTTCCAAGAACTAGTTGTAATTTGGGAAACTCACTCCTTGCATAATCTCTGAAGTTAAATGCCAGAGCAAAGACATTTAGAGAAATATGCAGAGGCAATATACTCTTTTTATTAATTTGTTCTCCTAAAGTCATTGACTGTGAAGAGACTAACCAGGATGATTTTTCTTATAAGAACTAACTTTCCTTGTGTAAATTTGTTTAAGTAAAACCAATAAAATTTTGTAATTTTGTCGTGTGCTGCATTTTTCTACTTTTCTTTGCCAAAAGCAAGAACATTGACTTTCATGACATTTTATCCTATAGAAGACTGATGAAGAACTCCTTACATTTTATGCATTGATTGAAAGGTAGAAAATATTGTTTATTATTGGCTCAATGCAATATTATTGGAAATTTAGTGCCTCACTTTTATTAAGCTGAATAATGTTCTTGATTTGTTACTTTTCAAAAGACATAATGGCATATTTAAAGAGTTGAAGTTGTAACTGTTAGTCTTAGTTATCAAAGGGGTTATGTTAGTGTTCTTTGAAAATAGAAAATAAAGCAAAGTTTGAATTTTAAAATTATTCAATAAATTTCTTGATTCTCACCAAATATGTAAGTAATAAAACAGCAGTTAAAATCACTCTATACATTCCTGAAATTAGAAAAGATCACATAATAAAACCTGTTAGTTGAGGGACTATTTTCTGAAGGAAAATTTTAAAATAATCACAAAAGTTCATGCATTTACTTCTTAAAGAACATATACTATGTTGCTAGACTCAGTAGACTACAGTATACTATCAATATACTATGAAATAATTTAGATAATACAAATATTCTATCATTATATATTAAGACTGATGAATGGAGTAGTAGGATCAAAAAAGGGAAAGGAAATGAAGAATATATTTGGAGAGAATACAGGAAATTAAGTAAAGTTATATAGAGGAGAATAAGAAAGATACAAAGAAAATATCTAAAAAATACAAACAATATCAAGTACATTATTTACATATACAAATACTTTTTTGATAGTAATGTCAAAAAATGAAAATATTTTAAAATATGTTGCATGATTTCAATTTAAGCTTCAGATGCTCTCATTGAGTTTTTGATTACAAGTATGAACTTGTAATGAGTAATTATATTTTTTCTTATTCAACTTTATTTAAAAAATATGGTTCACACAGTTTAAGAGAAAAGGTCAATAATTACTGCCAAATATATACATCCTCACAAGCATCACTTCAATAAAGGTATACAATATTTTTAATTTCACAAAGTATGTCACTGTATGTATTCCTTTTCATTCAGTCTCATACACCCACCCCAACTACTACCTCAGACAACCATTGAATTTGATCTTCTTTCTGTTACTATGGATTACTTTGCCTGTTCTACTATTTCACATAAATGAAATCATACAGCATACACACTTTTGTTCTTGCTTATTTGTCTCAGCAAAATGTTTTAGGGATTGATCAATGTTGTGTGTGATTCAAATGTTCATTACATTTTTTTAATTTTAAGAGTTTATTTGAGCAAAATTTGATTTGAATCAGGCAGCCAGACCTGAAGTGCTTTGAAGCAAGGGGAAAGACTATTATAGAGAAGATATTGAAGCAAAGCAAGGAAATCATTTGATAGGCTCTAGCTTAAGGGTTGCCTTATTTGGAAAAGCCTAGTTGCCTGTTTGTGATCAGTTATCCTTAGGTTTTGATTTCTCACACTCAAGGCATTTTGTTTTATTTAATTTTATTTATTTATTTATTTATTTATTTATTTAGGATGTGCCAGGTACTGTAGTAGGCACTTTATTTACTTTTTAAAAACATCTTTATTGGAGTATAACCGCTTTACAATGGCGTTTTAGTTTCTGCTTTATAACAAAGTGAATCAGCTATACATGTACATATACCCCCATATCTCCTCCCTCTTGTGTCTCCTTCCCACCCTCCCTATCCCACCCCTCTAGGTGGTCAGAAAGCACCAAGCTGATCTCCCTGTGCAATGCGGCTGCTTCCTACTAGCTATCTATTTTACATTTGGTATTGTATATATGTCCATGCCACTCTCTCACTTCGTCCCAGCTTACCCTTCCCCCTCCCCGTGTCCTCAAGTTCATTCTCTACGTCTGCATCTTTATTCCTGTCCTGCCCCTAGGTTCTTCAGAACCATGATTTTTTTTTGTTTGTTTGAGATTCCATATATATGTGTTAGCATATGGTATTTGTTTTTCTCTTTCTGACTTACTTCACTCTGTATGACAGATTCTAGGTCCATCCACCTCACAACAAATAACTCAATTTCGTTTCTTTTTTAATGGCTGAGTAATATTCCATTGTATATATGTGCCACATCTTCTTTATCTATTCATCTGTCAGTGGACACTTAGGTTGCTTCCATGTCCTGGCTATTGTAAATAGTGCTGCAATGAACATTGTTGTACATGTCTCTTTTTGAATTATGGTTCTCTCAGGGTATATAAAGCCCAGTAGTGGGATTGCTGGGTCATATGGTAGTTCTATTTTTAGTTTTTTAAGGAACCTCCATACTGTTCTCCATAGTGGCTGTATGAATTTACATTCCCACCAACAGTGCAAGAGGGTTCCCTTTTCTCCACTCTCTCTAGCATTTATTGTTTCTAGATTTTTTGATGATGGCCATTCTGACTGGTGTGAGGTGATAACTCATTTTAGTTTTGATTTGCATTTCTCTAATGATTATTGATGTTGAGCATTCTTTCACGTGTTTGTTGGCAATCTGTATATTTAGGTTTTGGGTTGCTTATGTAGGCAGCTAAGGCATTAGAGTTACCTCAGTCTAACAACCTTATTGTTTAATTAATTTGACCTGTGGCAGAGACTTGCATGTGAAAACAAAGAGTTCCATGGAGGCATGTTTATTGAAGCAGTGTTTTTATTTGAAAAAAAAAAAAAAAAGAACAACTTAAATGTTCTTTTAGAGTAGAATGGAAAACGGAAAATGAAACCATAAAGCTATAGAGTGTAATGGTTAAGGACAAAGACCCTGGAGCCAGACCGCCTGGTTCAAATTTCACATTTTCCACTTGCTTGCAATGTGACCATGGGCAGTTACTGACCCTCTCTTTAAAAGGGGACTAATAACAGACCATTGACCTCATAGGAGTGTATTGAGAATTAAAATAAGTTAAAATATATAAAATAAGTTCAATAAATATCTTGAATTAATAAACATCATTTTATAACTCAAGATAATTTGTATAACCCCATTTGACAGATAAGCAAATGACAGCCCATTGAGGGGAAAGCAGCTTGTCTACCTCAGCAGAGACTGTGAGCTCATTCCCCAGATGCTTCCAGTACAAAGCTCCTTCACCATGCACCTCTGCATTACTTATGATTGCTGAGTAGTATCTTACTATATGAGTATTGCATAATTTTTGTATTTACTCTCCTGTTGAAGAATATGAGTTTTTTTTTTAAACATCTTTATTGAAGTATAATTGCTTCACAATGGTGTGTTAGTTTCTGCTTTATAACAAAGTGAATCAGTTATACATATACATATGTTCCCATATCTCTTCCCTCTTGCATCTCCCTCCCTCCCACCCTCCCCATCCCACCCCTCCAGGTGGTCACAAAGCACCGAGCTGATCTCCCTGTGCTATGTGGCTGCTTCCCACTAGCTATCTATTTTACATTTGGTAGTGTATATACGTCCATGACACTCTCTCACCCTGTCACATCTCACCCCTCCCCCTCCCCATATCCTCAAGTCCATTCTCTAGTAGGTCTGTGTCTTTATTCCCGTCTTGCCACTAGGTTTTTCATGGCCTTTTTTTTTTTTCCCCTTAGATTCCATATATATGTGTTAGCATACTGTATTTGTTTTTCTCTTTCTGACTTACTTCACTCTGTATGACAGACTCTAACTCCATCCACCTCATTACAAATACCTCCATTTCATTTCATTTTATGGCTGAGTAATATTCCATTGTATATATGTGCCATATCTTCTTTATCTATTCATCTGATGATGGACACTTAGGTTGCTTCCATGTCCTGGCTATTGTAACTAGTGCAGCAATGAACATTTTGGTACATGACTCTTTTTGAACTATGGTTTTATCAGGGTATATGCCCAGTAGTGGGATTGCTGGGTCGTATGGTAGTTCTATTTATAGATTTTTAAGGAACCTCCATACTGTTCTCCATAGTGGCTGTATCAATTTACATTCCCACCAACAGTGCAAGAGTGTTCCCTTTCCTCTGCACCCTCTCCAGCATTTATTGTTTCCAGATTTTTTGATGATGGCCATTCTGACCGGTGTGAGATGATATCTCATTAGTTTTGATTTGCATTTCTCTAATGATTAATGATGTTGAGGATTCTTTCATGTGTCTGTTGGCCATCTGTATATCTTCTTTGGAGAAATGTCTATTTAGGTCTTCTGCCCTTTTTTGGATTGAGCTGTTCATTTTTTTGTTATTGAGCTGCATGAGCTGCTTGTAAGTCTTGGAGATTAATCCTTTGTCAGTTGCTTCATTTGCAAATATTTTCTCCCGTTCTGAGGGTTGTCTTTTGGTCTTGTTTATGGTTTCCTTTGCTGTGCAAAAGCTTTTAAGTTTCATTAGGTCCCATTTGTTTATTTGTGTTCTTATTTCCATTTCTCTAGGAGCTGGGTCAAAAAGAATCTTGCTGTGATTTATGTCATAGAGTGTTCTGCCTATGTTTTCCTGTAAGAGTTTGATAGTGTCTGGCCTTACACTTAGGTCTTTAATCCATTTTGAGTTTATTTTTGTGCATGGTGTCAGGAAGTGTTCTAATTTCATACTTTTACATGTATCTGTCCAATTTTCCCAGCACCACTTATTGAAGAGGCTGTCTTTTCTCCACTGTATATGCTTGCCTCCTTTATCAAAGATAAGGTGACCATAAGTGTTTGGGTTTATCTCTGGGCTTTCTATCCTGTTCCATTGATCTATATTTCTGTTTTTGTGCCAGTACCAAACTGTCTTGATTACTGTAGCTTTGTAATATAGTCTGAAGACAGGGAGCCTGATTCCCCCAGCTCCATTTTTCGTTCTCAAGATTGCTTTGGCTATTTGGGGTCTTTTGTGTTTCCATACAAATTGTGAATTTTTTTGTTCTAATTCTGTGAAAAATGCCAGTGGTAGTTTGATAGGGATTGCATTGAATCTGTAGATTGTTTTGGGTAGTAGAGCCATTTTCACAATGTTGATTCTTCCAATCCAAGAACATGGTATATCTATCTCTCCATCTATTTGTATCATCTTTAATTTCTTTCATCAGTGTCTTATAATTTTCTGCATACAGGTCTTTTGTCTCCTTAGGTAGGTTTATTCCTAGATATTTTATTCTTTTTCTTGCAGTGGTAAACGGGAGTGTTTTCTTAATTTCACTTTCAGATTTTTCGTCATTAGTGTATAGAAATGTAAGAGATTTCTGTGCATTAATTTTGTATCCTGCAACTTTACCAAATTCATTGATTAGCTCTAGCCGTTTTCTGGTAACATCTTTAGGATTCTCTATGTATAGTATCATGTCATCTGCAAACAGTGACAGCTTTACTTCTTCTTTTCCGATTTGGATTCCTTTTATTTCTTTGTCTTCTCTGATTGCTGTGGCTAACACTTCCAAAACTATGTTGAATAATAGTGGTGAGAGTGGGCAACCTTGTCTTGTTCCTGATCTTAGTGGAAATGGTTTCAGTTTTTCACCATTGAGGACAATGTTGGCTGTGGGTTTGTCATATATGGCCTTTATTATGTTGAGGAAAGTTCCCTCTATGCCTACTTTCTGCAGGGCTTTTATCATAAATGGGTGTTGAATTTTGTCGAAAGCTTTCTCTGCATCTATTGAGATGATCATATGGTTTTTCTCCTTCAATTTGTTAATATGGTGTATCACGTAGATTGATTTGCATATACTGAAGAATCCTTGCATTCCTGGGATAAACCCCACTTGATCATGGTGTATGATCCTTTTAATGTGCTGTTGAATTCTGTTTGCTAGTATTTTGTTGAGGATTTTTGCATCTATGGTCATCAGTGATCTTCGCCTGTAGTTTTCTTTCTTTGTGACATCTTTTTCAGGTTTTGGTATCAGGGTGATGGTGGCCTCGTATTATGAGTTTGGGAGTGTTCCTCCCTCTGCAATATTTTGGAAGAGTTTGAGAAGGATAGGTGTTAGCTCTTCTCTAAATGTTTGATAGAATTCACCTGTGAAGCCATCTGGTCCTGGGCTTTTGTTTGTTGGAAGGTTTTTAATCACAGTTTCAATTTCAGTGCTTGTGATTGGTCTGTTCATATTTTCTATTTCTTCCTGGTTCAGTCTTGGCAGGTTGTGCATTTCTAAGAATCTGTCCATTTCTTCCAGGTTGTCCATTTTATTGGCATAGAGTTGCTTGTAGTAATCTCTCATGATCTTTTGTATTTCTGCAGTGTCAGTGGTTACTTCTCCTTTTTCATTTCTAATTCTATTGATTTGAGTCTTCTCCCTTTTTCTCTTGATGAGTCTGGCTAATGGTTTATCAATTTTGTTTATCTTCTCAAAGAACCAGTTTTAGTTTCACTGATTTTTGCTATTGTTTCCTTCATTTCTTTTTCATTTATTTCTGATCTGATCTTTATGATTTCTTTCCTTCTGCTAGCTTTGGGTTTTTTTTGTTCTTCTTTTTCCAGTTGCTTTAGTATGGTTAGGTTGTTTATTTGAGATGTTTCTTGTTTCCTGTGGTAAGATAGTATTGCTATAAACTTCCCTCTTAGAACTGCTTTTGCTGCATCCCATAGGTTTTGGGTCATTGTGTTTTTATTGTCATTTGATTGTAGGTATTTTTTGATTTCCTCTTTGATTTCTTCAGTGATCTCTTGGTTATTTAGTAGTGTATTGTTTAGCCTCCATTTGTTTGTATTTGTTACAGATTTTTTCCTGTAATTGATATCTAGTCTCATAGGGCTGTGGTCAGAAAAGATACTTCATATGATTTCAATTTTCTTACATTTACCAAGGCTTGATTTGTGACCCAAGATATGATCTATCCTGGAGAATGTTCCATGAGCACTTGAGAAAAATGTGTATTCTGTTGTTTTTGGGTGGAATGTCCTATAAATATCAATTAAGTCCATCTTGTTTAATGTATCATTTAAAGCTTGTGTTTCCTTATTTATTTTCATTTTGGATAATCTGTCCATTGTTGAAAGTGGGGTGTTAAAGTCCCCTACTATGATTGTGTTGCTGTCGATTTCCCCTTTTATAGCTGTTAGTATTTGCCTTATGTATTGAGGTGCTCCTATGTTGGGTGCATAAATATTTACAATTGTTATACCTTCCTCTTGGATCGATCCCTTGATCATTATATAGTGTCCTTCTTTGTCTCTTGTAATAGTCTTTATTTTAAAGTCTATTTTGTCTGATATGAGAATTGCTACTCCAGCTTTCTTTTGATTTCCATTTGCATGGAATATCTTTTTCCATCCCCTCTCTTTCAGTCTGTATGTGTCTCTAGGTCTGAAGTGGGTCTCTTGTAGACAGCATATATATGGGTCTTGTTTTTGTATCCATTCAGCCAGTCTGTGTCTTTTGGTGGGAGCATTTAATCCATTTACATTCAAGGTAATTATCGATATGTATGTTCCTATTCCCATTTTCTTAAATGTTTTGGGTTTGTTATTGTAGGTGTTTTCCTTCTCTTGTGTTTCTTGCCTAGAGAAGTTCCTTTAGCATTTGTTGTAAAGCTGGTTTGGTGGTGCTGAACTCTCTCAGCTTTTGCTTGTCTGTAAAGGTTTTAATTTCTCCATCAAATCTGAATGAGATCCTTGCTGGGTAGATTAGTCTTGGTTGTAGGTTTTTCTCCTTCAACACTTTAAGTATATCCTTCCACTCCCTTCTGGCTTGCAGAGTTTCTGCTGAGAGATCAGCTGTTAACCTTATGGGGATTCCTTTATGTGTTATTTGTTGTTTTTCCCTTTCTGCTTTTAATATGTTTTCTTTGTATTTAATTTTTGACAGTTTGATTAATATGTGTCTTGGCGTGTTTCTCCTTGGATTTATCCTGTATGGGACTCTTTGTGCTTCCAGGACTTGATTAACTATTTCCTTTCCCATATTAGGGAAGTTTTCAACTATAATCTCTTCAAATATTTTCTCAGGCCCTTTCTTTTTCTCTTCTTTTTCTGGGACCCCTATAATTCGAATGTTGGTGCGTTTAATGTTGTCCCAGAGGTCTCTGAGACTGTCCTCAGTTCTTTTCATTCTTTTTTCTTTATCCTGCTCTGCAGTAGTTATTTCCACCATTTTATCTTCCAGGTCACTTATCCTTTCTTCTGCGTCAGTCATTCTGCTATTGATCCCATCTAGAGTATTTTTAATTTCATTTATTGTGTTTTTCATCGTTGCTTGGTTCCTCTTTAGTTCTTCTACATCCTTGTTAAATGTTTCTTGCATTTTGTCTATTCTATTTCCAAGATTTTGGATCATCCTTACTATCATTATTCTGAATTATTTTTCAGGTAGACTACCTATTTCCTCTTCATTTGTTAAGTCTGGTGTGTTTTGACCCTGCTCCTTCATCTGCTGTGTGTTTTTCTGTTGTCTCATTTTGCTCATCTTACTGTGTTTGGGGTCTCCTTTTCACAGGCTGCAGGTTCGTAGTTCCCGTTGTTTTTGGTATCTGTCCCCAGTGGCTAAGGTTGGTTCAGTGGGTTGTGTAGGCTTCCTGGTGGAGGGAACTAGTGCCTGAGTTCTGGTGGATGAGGCTGGATCTTGTCTTTCTGGTGGGCACATCCACGTCTGGTGGTGTATTTTGGGGTGTCTGTGGCCTTATTATGATTTTAGGCAGCCTCTCTGCTAATGGATGGGGCTGTGTTCCTGTCTTGCTAGTTGTTTGGCATAGGGTGTCCAGCACTGTAGCTTGCTGGTCGTTGAGTGAAGCTGGGTCTTGATGTTGAGATGGAGATCTCTGAGAGATTTTCACCGTTTGGTATTACGTGGAGCTGGGAGGTCTCCGGTGGACCAGTGTCCTGAAGTTGGCTCTCCCACCTCAGAGGCACAGCCCTGATGCCTGGCTGGAGCATCAAGAGCCTTTCATCCACATGGCTGGGGAGTTTCTTGCCTTTTGGGAGGTCTGACGTTTTCTGCCAGCTTTCAGTGGGTGTTCTGTAGGAGCAGTTCCATGTGTAGATGTATTTCTAATGTATCTGTGGGAAGGAAGGTGATCTCCGCGTCTTACTATTCTGCCATCTTCTTTCTCTCTCAGAATATGAGTTTTTTAATAGTTTTTGAATATAAAAATTCAGGCCTCAGAATTTTATGACTATTTATATATGATCATTATATATATATATTCCATATATACATGTTTTAATGAATATATTTATATCCCTTACACATAGGTGTGTATAAAATTTTTGTAATGGAATTGGTATTATAATGAGTACACAATTGAAGTTCTTTTTCTTTGTCAATTTATTATTCTATTTATTTCTGCTCTTATTTTTCTTATTTACTTATTTTTTACATTGAGTTCAATTTACCCCTCCTTTTGTTTCCTCTTAGGGCAGAAATTTATATAATTGACTTAAATCTTATTTTTTCTAAAGTAAATATTAAAAGCTATACATATCCCTCAAAGCACTACTCTAGATGTATACCACAATTTTGGTATGTTATGTTTTAATTATCTTTTAGTTTATAGTGCTTTCTAATTCTTCTTGTGATTTTTAAACTGATTTCTAAAAATTGTTTTGGTAAAAGAACATTCTGTTTATGATTTCTATACTTTAAACTGTATTGCACTTGTTTTATGGCCCACCATATTATCTACATCAGCCAATGTTCAATGCTCATTTTAAAAGAATATGCATTTCATTATTACTTGTGTCATGTTTCATAAGAGTCTATAAGGCCAATTTGGTTGACAGTGTTGCTCTAGTTTATCCTTGCTGATATTTCTCCCTACTGTTATCAATTGTTAAGAGTGTTGAAATCTTCAATTATGCTTGTGGATTTGCTACTTCTTTGAATTCCTTCAGTTTTTACTTTATATATTTTAAGCCCTGTAACTAGGCACATTTAAAACTGTTATCTCTTCTTCATAAAATGACTCTTTTATCATTATAAATATTTTTGTTTATCTTAGGTAAATTATTTGTTTTAAATTCTAATGTATCCAATATAAAAATAACTTTCTTACAATTAGTGTTTACATTATATCTTTTTTCATCCTTTCAAGTTTTTACCTACCTATATCTTTCAATTAAAATATCCTTCTCATAGAAATCATATGGTTGGATCTTATGTTTGTATCCTGCCTAATAACACCTGCCTTTTTATTGCATTGTTAAAATTAGTCTCATAATTACATTTATTTTGGAGATAATACTACCATTTAATATTTATTTTCTTTATGTCTCAATTTTTAAATTCTATAACTCCTACCTGCATGCCTTCTTTTGAACTGAATACTGTTTAATGGTAAAATTTGAGTCCTCTATTGGATTATTAGCTTTACCTCTTTGTTTTAATCTTTTACTTGCTGCTATAAGGTTTACAATATACATTGATAAATTATTATAGTTTACTTCAAATATTTTTATATTTATTATTATTATACCACTTCATATATAAGGTAAGAAACTTTCAACAATGTATTTTCATTTCCCTATTCCATCTTTTGTGTTTCTATTGCCATAGGTATTATTCTTACTTATAATTTAAACCTCACAATATGTTGTTATCTTAAAGGTCATTTCTAAGTTTCATAATAATCTTAACAGATGAATGATTTTAGGAATACACATTATCATCTTTTTCTCTCTTCATTGCTACTGTGTGATCCAAGTACCAGTAGCATTGGTATTATCTGGAGTGTGGTATAAATGCAGCATCTCAGTCCCCATCCATATGTACTAAATAAAAGCTATAATATCCTCTTGTGATATTTATGCACTTTAGCGAGTTCTAGTGTACTTTGAATGGCAATTTTGTGAGAAAGCTAATAATCAATAAAGACTAACCAAATGAGTTCTTTGGTACTATCAAAGACATGGCATTTCTGGGGAGGATTTTCCAATTTCTTTTGGCGATTTGTAGCTACTTCACTTTAATGGTAGACTCCTTTACCAGTTTTTACAGGAGCATATTTAGTTTAACTGGATCATGTATCATCTCTCCTACAATAAACATAACTAAATTCAATTTCCCTAACACTTTTCCAGAGATAATTATTTGCTTTGCTACAAGGGAATTATTAGAGTCTTATATAAATCTGAGGCAAAGAAAAAGATCATGTTGTTTCCTGATTCTGCATTAAAATGCTTATAAATATCTTAGAGATAAAGTTAACTGTCAAAGATTTATGTCCTGTATGGTGCCTTTCCAGAAAGGTAGTTAGCAATCCACCATACTATATAACTGCAATCTTAGGGCTGGGACATTAGTCACCTGATGAACCAGAGGAGTAGCTGATACTCCCTGAACTATATATACTAATGTGGTAAAACAAGACAGTAAGCCGTATTTCCACCACGTTGTATTATTGCAACCACAGACTATGAACCTGTCTTCTGATCATATCCCTGATGAAATGGATATTCTCCCATCTGATGAAAGTTACAGAGGTGAACAGGGCTGCTGTGCAGTGTTCTGCCAACCCATTATTATGTCATTTGACAGTGTTGGTCCTTCTCTATGTGACATAAAAAACTTCAAAGCCCAGGGTTGGGGACCCTTTTCCAAAGTTTGACGTCTATATTTACTAAATTCTTATGTGTTTTATTAGAGTGTTCTGAGAACAGTAATTTCCTACTTACTTACTGATGCCCTTCTATCCATATATGTCCTGAAAAAACATGGTGCACCATATTTTCTAGTTTAACTATATAAATGTTTCCAATCAGAATATATTTGTATGTGCTATTTTCTCAACTATATCAATTTATTTATTTATTCAGAAAAATTTTTGAGCTTTTATAGATATGACAGGAAATTTGAATGTTGGGTAAAATATAGACAAGTTTATTGGTGTCAAATTAAAAAGACACTGTCCCTAACATCAGTCATAATATTCAAGTAGGGAGATACACAAGAAAACAATTGAAAATATAGTTAATTAAAAAGAAAAATTTAAGAAAAAAATGAATTGATGGATACTCAAAGATTCTTCAAGTTGAGAGAAATGAATATCCAGCCAGATCCGAAGAGTATATGACATTTTTCACTTTGAAGAAGTTTTAGGTAAATGTATTGCCACTTCTCCTCAAGTGTAATTCAACAAAATACAACAGTGACCAGGCTATAACTTTCCTGAGAAGTTACTGAAATATAAAGAAAATGGAAAGAAATAAGATAGAAAGTAAAAGTGTTATTATATGTGACTCATACTATATTTTCCCAGTCCTAGTGTAAGGATCTTATTCCTACATGCATCTTGACATGCAGCAAAGACAAGGCCAATTTATACCCAAGCAATGAATATTTTTCATACATCTCTGTGTCCAGGACAAAAAAACTCCTAAAGGGTTCAGAGAAAGAGAAAAATCTTAAGCCCTTCTTTCTTGCCTTGAAATTTCACCTTCATTTCTTACAACTCTTCTCTGCTCATTGACCTGTTGTCTTGCTTTGTGGTCTAAAAATACCTCAGACAACAATATTTTAATAACAAAACATTTTAGTTCTGATACATTTCATATAAAAAAAAGAGCATAATAGGTACAATAACAATCTAGCACATACAAGCCAAGTTAGCTCGAGTACTCTTCATTATCCTTTTTAACCATTTCTCCAGCTCAAGGACAAAAAGAGCAGATTGGTCTGTTGTCTCATTTATTTTATTCTACATTCCATATGATAAATTGCCCCTAAAAGAAAACACAGGTGCTTACAATACAATATGTAAGACAAACACAAACACATATCCCTGCAAGAACAGGATTAACACAGAGACAAAAGGAATTCTAAACTGTAATAAAAATTTTTAATATATAATTTTATAAATATTTATAAATAATTCAGAACTATGGAAAATTTTCTCTTTTCCCTTGGAATCTTCCAAACACGCCATTCCCGATAGTATGATATGCTGGGAACTTATTTCCATATAATAGTGATTTTGAATTTTAAAAAATGTTTTCATTATGTAACAAGTACATAGAATTAACTCTAATTTATTTACTTTGTTTATCAATATTGCCTATATTTGTTTCATTCTCTTTAGTATATACTTCAACAATTTTTTTTCCAAAACTGTTTTTGTTATTTGTATTTGTTATTTGAGTCCCTTGAGATTCCAGATGAAATTTCAGAAGAATTTTTCCATTTCTGCAAAAAATATAATTGGGATTTTCATAAGGATTACATTGAATCTATAGATTGCTTTGGTGAGTATCGACATTGCAACAATAGTAAGATTTCCAGTTTGTGAACACTTGATATCTTTCCATTATTTTATTTCTTCTTTAATTTTTTTCAGCAATATTTACAGTTTTCGGTGTACAAGTGTTTTAACTCCTAGGTTAAGTTAAATTCTAAGTATTCTATTCTTTTCATTAGTACTGTAAATGGAATTAATTTCTTTTTCAGATTGTTCACTGGTAGTACATAGAACACAACTGATTTTTGTGCATTGTTTTTGTACTCTGAAAATTTACTGAATTTGTTTATTAGTTCTAACCTTTTTTTTTTTTTTTTTTTTGGTGGCATCTTTAGGGTTTTCTAGACAGAAGATCTTGTCATTTTGTATGAGATCATTTTACTTCTTACTTTCCAATGTGGATTTCTTTTATATCAAATTCTTGACTAATTACCCTGGCTAGAACTACCAACGCTATGTTGAATTGAAGTGGTGAAAGTTCTCATCATTGTCTTTTTCCTAATGTTGGAGAAAAAGCTTTGTTTTTAATGATTTAGTATGAAATTAGATTTAAGTTTTTTTGTTTTTATTTTTAACGTCTTTATTGGAGTATAATTGCTTTGCAATGGTGTGTTAGTTTCTGCTTTATAACAAAGTGAATCAGTTGTACATATATATATGTCCCCATATCTCCTCCCTCTTACATCTCCCTCCCTCCCACCCTCCATATTCTGCCCCTCTAGGTGATCACAAAGCACCGAGCTGATCTCCCTGTGTTACGCGGCTGCTTGACACTAACTATCTATTTTATGTTTGGTAGTGTATATATGTACATGCCACTCTGTCACTTTGGCCCAGCTTGCCCTTCTGCCTCCCCATATCTTCAAGTCCATTCTCTAGTAGGTCTGTGTCTTTATTCCCGTCTTGCCCCTAGGTTCTTCAAGACCTTTTTTTTTTTTTTTTTAGATTCCATATATATGTGTTAGCATACGGTATTTGTTTTTCTCTTTCTCACTTACTTCAGTCAATATGACAGACTCTAGGTCCACCTACTGCACTAAAAATAACTCAATTTCGTTTCTTTTTATGGCTGAGTAAAATTCCATTTTATATATGTACCACATCTTCTTTATCCATTCATCTGTCCATGGGCACATAGGTTACTTCCATGTCCTGGCTATTGTAAATAGAGCTGCAATGAACACTGTGGTACATGACTCTTTTTGAATTATGGTTTTCTCAGGGTATATGCCCAGTAGTGAGATTGCTGGGTCGTATGGTAGTTCTATTTTTAGTTTTTTAAGGAACCTCCATACTGTTCTCCATAGTGGCTGTATCAATTTACATTCCCACCAACAGTGCAAGAGTGTTCCCTTTTTTCCACACCCTCTCCAGCATTTATTGTTTCTAGGATTTTTGATGGTGGTCATTCTGACCGGTGTGAGGTGATACCTCATTGCAGTTTTGATTTGTATTTCTCTAATAATTAGTGATGTTGAGTGTCTTTTCATGTGTTTCCTGGCTGTCTGTATGTCTTCTTTGGAGAAATGTCTATTTAGGTCTTCTGCCCACTTTTTGAATGGGTCTTTTATTTTTTTGATATCGAGCTGCATGAGCTGCTTGTATATTTTGAAGATTAATCCTCTCTGACTTGCTTCATTTTGCAAATATTTTCTCCCATTCTGAGGGTTGTCTTTTTGTCTTGTTTATCATTTCCTTTGCTGTGCAAAAGCTTTTAAGTTTAATTAGGTCCCATTTGTTTATTTTTGTTTCTATTTTCATTACTCTAGATCTTGCTGCTATTATTGTAAAAGAGCATTCTTCCTATGTTTTCCTCTAAGAGTTTTATAGTGTCTGGTCATACATTTAGGTCTTTAATCCATTCTGAGTTTATTTTTGTATATGGTGTTAGGGAGTGTTCTAATTACACATTTATTTCACATATAGCTGTCCAGTTTTTCCAGCACCACTTATTGAAGAAGATGTCTTTTTTCCATCATAGATTAGGTGAGCATATGTGAGTGTGTTTATCTCTGTGCTTTCTATCCTGTTCCATTGATCTATATTTCTGTTTTATGCAAGAACCGTGCTGTCTTGATGCCTGTAGCTTTGTAGTAAAGTCTGAAGTTAGGGAACCTGATTCCTTCTGCTACATTTCTCTTTCTCAAGTTTGTTTTGGCTATTCAGGGTCGTTTGTATATCTATACAATGTGTAATGTTTTTTGTTCTAGTTCTGTGAAAACTGCCATTGGTAATTTGATAGGGATTGCACTGTACCTGTCGATTGCATTGGGTACTACAGTCGTTTTCACAAGATTGATTATTCCAGTCCAAAAACATGGTATATCTCTCCATCTGCTTGTGTCATCTTTGATTTCTTTCATCAGTGTCTTATAGTTTTCTGAGTACAGGTCTTTTGCCTCCTTAAAAAGGTTTATTCCTAGGTATTTTATTCTTGTGGTTGCAATGGTAAATGGGATTGTTTTCTTAATTTCTCTTTCTGATCTTTCATTGTTAGTGCATAAGAATGCAAGTGATTTCTGTGTATTAATTTTGTATGCTGTGACATTACTAAATTCATTGATTAGCTCTAGTAGTTTTCTAGTGGCATCTTTAGAATTTTCTATGTATAGTATCATGTCATCTGTAAACAGTGACAATTTGCCTTCTCCTTTTCCAATTTTATTCCTTTATTTCATTTTTCTCCCTGATTGTCATGGCCAGGACTTCCAAATCTATGTTGAATAATAGAGGTGAGACTGCACACCCTTATCTTGCTCCTGATTAGAGGAAATGCTTTTCACCATTGAGAATGATGTTTTCTGTGGGTTTGTCATATATGGCCTTCATAATGTTGAGGTAGGTTCCCTCTATGCCCACTTACAGAGAGAATTTAAAAAAAAAATTTTTTTAAACATCTTTATTGGAATATAATTGCTTTACAATGTTGCTGTAGTTTCTGCTGTATAAAAATGTGAATCATGGGCTTCCCTGGTGGCGCAGTGGTTGAGAATCCGCCTGCCAATGCAGGGCACATGGGTTCGAGCCCTGGTCTGGGAGGATCCCACATGCCGCGGAGTGGCTGGGCCCCTGAGCCACAATTACTGAGCCTGCGTGTCTGGAGCCCGTGCTCCGTGGCAAGAGAGGCCACGATAGTGAGAGGCCTGTGCACCGCAATGAAGAGTGGCCCCCGCTTGCCACAACTAGAGAAAGCCCTCGCACAGAAACGAAGACCCAACACAGCCATAAAAAAAAACAAAGTGAATCAGCTATATGTATACCTATATCCCCATAACCCTTCCCTTGCATCTCCCTACCACCCTCCCTATCCCATCCCTCTAGGTGGTCACAAAGCATGGAGCTGATCTCCCTGTGCTATGTCTCTGCTTCCCACTAGCTATCTATTTTACACTTGGTAGTGTATAAATGTCAATGCTACTCTCTCATTTCATCCCAGCTTACCCTTCCCCCTCCCCATGTCCTCAAGTCCATTCTTTATCTCTGCATCTTTATTTATGGAGAGATTTTTACCATAAATTGCTGTTGAACTTTGTCAAAAGCTTTTTCTGCATCTATGGAGACGATCATATTTTTTTATTCTTCAATTTGTTAATATGGTGTATCATTGATTGATTTATGTATATTGAAGAATCCTTACATCCCAGGGAAAAATCCAACTTGTTCATCGTGTATGATCCTTTCAATGTGTTGTTGGTTTGGGTTTGTTAGTATTTTGTAGGGGATTTTTGCATCTATGTTCATCAGTGATATTGGCCTGTAATTTTCTTTTCTTTCTTTTTTTTTTTGTGATATCTTTGCCTGCTTTTGGTGTCAGGGTGATGGTGGCCTAATATAATGAGTTTGGGGGTGTTCCTCCCTCTGCTTTATTTTGGAAGATTTTGAGAAGGATTGGTGATAGCTCTTCTGTAAATGTTTGATAGAATTCACCTGTGAAGCCATCTGGAGCTGGGCTTTTGTTTTTTGGAAGATTTTTAATCACAATTTCAATTTCAGTGCTTGTGATTGGTCCGTTCATATTTTCTATTTCTTCCTGGTTCAGTCTTGGAAGTTTGTACTATTCTAAGAATTTGTCCATTTCATCCAGGTTGTCCATTTTATTGGCATATAGTTGCTTGTAGTACTCTCTTATGATCCTTTGTATTTCTGTGGTGTCAGTTGTAACTTCTCCTTTTTCATTTCTAATTTAATTGATGTGAGTCCTCTCCCTGTTTTTCTTGATGAGTCTGGCTAAAGGTTTATCAGTTTTGTTTACCTTCTCAAAGAACCAGCTTTTAGTTTTGTTTTTCTTTGCTATTGTTTTCTTCATTTCTATTACATTTATTCCTGCTCTGATCTTTATGATTTCTTTCCTTCCACTAACTTTGGGTTTTGCTTATTCTTCTTTCTCTAGTTGGTTTAGGTGTAAGGTTATGTTGTTTATTTGAGATTTTTCTCGTTTCTTGAGGTAGGATTTTATTGCTATAAACTTCCTTCGTAGAACTTCTTTTCCTGTATCCCATTGGTTTTGGGTCATCTTGTTTTTGTTGTCATTTATTTCTAGGTATTTTTTTATTTTCTTCTGTGATCTTTTGGTTATTTAGTAGGGTATTATTTAGCCTCCATGTGTTTGTATGTATTCCAATTTTTTTCCTGTAATTGATTTCTAATCTTATAGTGTTGTGTTCAGAAAAGATGCTTGATACAATTTCAATTTTCTTAAATTTCCTGAAGCTTGATTTGTGACCCAAGATATGATCTATCCTGGAGAATGTTCCATGAGCACTTGAGAAGAAAGTTTATTCTGCTGCTTTCAGTTGGAATGTCTTATAAATATCAGTTAAGTCTATTTGGTCTAACGTGTCATTGAAAGCTTGTGTTTCCTTATTAATTTTCTGTCAGGATGATCTGTCCATTGGTGTAAGTGGAGTGTTAAAGTACCCCACTATTATTGTGTTACTGTTGATTTCTCCTTTTATGGCTGTTAGCATTTGCCTTATGTATTGAGGTGCTGCTATGTTGGGTGCATAAATATTTAGAATTGTTATATTTTCTTCTTGGATTTATCCCTTGATCATTATGTAGTGTCCTTCCTTGTCTCTTGTAACAGTCTTCATTTTAAAGTCTATTTTGTCTAATATGAGGATTGCTACTCCAGCTTTCTTTTGATTCCCGTTTGCATGAAATATCTTTTTCCATCCCCTCACTTTCAGTCTATATGTGTCCCTAGGTCTCAAGTGGGTCTCTTGTAGACAGCATGTATACGGGTCTTGTTTTTGTATCCATTCAGCTAGTCTGCATCTTTTGGTGGAGCATCTAATCCATTTACATTTAAGGTAATTATCAAAATGTATGTTCCTATTACCATTTTCTTAATTATTTTAGGTTTTTTCTTGTAGATCTTTTTCTTCTCTTGTGTTTCCTGCCTAGAGAAGTTCCTTTATTATTTGTTGTAAAGCTTGTTTGGTGGTGCTGTATTCTGTTAGCTTTGGCTTGTCTGTAAAGCTTTTGATTTCCCCATAGAATCTGAATGAGAACCTTGCTGGGTAAAGTAATCTTGGTTGTAGGTTTTTCCTTTTCATCACTTTAAGTATGTCTTGCCAGTCCCTTCTGTCCTGCAGAGGTTTTGCTGAAAAGTCAGCTGATAACTTTATGGGGATTCCCTTGTAGATTATTTGTTGCTTTTCCATTGCTGCTTTTAATATTTTTTCTTTGCATTTAATTTTTGATAGTTTAAATAATATGTGTCTTGGCATGTTTCTCCTTGGGTTTATCCTATATGGGACTCTGCACTTCCTGGACTTGGGTTGTTCTTTCCCTTCCCATGTTAGGGAAGTTTTCGAGTATAATCTTTTAAACATTTTCTCAGGCCCTGTCCCTTTCTCTTCTTCTTCTGGGACTACTATAATTTGAATATTCATGCATTTAATATTGTCCCAGAAGTCTCTGAGACTGTCCTCATTTCTTTTCATTCTTTTTTCTTTATTCTACTCCTCGGCAATTATTTCTACCTTTCTATCTTCCAGCTCATTATCTGTTCTTCTGCCTCAGTTATTCTGCTATTGATTCCTTCTAGTGTATTTTTTAATTTCAGTTATTGTGCTGTGCATCACTGATTTTTTGTTCTTTAGTTCTTCTAGGTCCTTGTTAAACATTTCTTGTATCTTCTTGATCCATGCCTCCATTCTATTTCCTAGATCTTGGATCATCTTAACTATCATTACTCTGAATTCTTTTTCAGGTAGGTTGCCTATTTCCTCTTCATTTATTTGGTGTTGTGGGATTTTACCTTGCTCCTTCATCTGCAGCATATTTCTTTATCGTGTCATTTTGTCTAACCTAGTGCTTTTATTTATGGTTTCCTTTCTGCAGGCTACAGGGTCGTAGCTACTGTTGCTTCTGTTGTCTGCCCCCTGGTGAGTGAGTGTTGTCTAGGGGCTTGTATAGGCTTCCTTGTGGAATGGACTAGTGCCTGCACTCTGGCAGAGGAGCTGAATCTTTTCCCTCTGAATCACAGGGCAGCATTAGGTAGTGTGTTTTGGGGTGTCTGTGAGCCTAGTATGACTTTAGGCAGCCTCTCTGCTCATAGGTGGTGCTGTGTTCCTGTCTTGCTTGTTGTTTGGTGTGAGGCGTCTAGCACTGGAGCCTGCAGACAGTTGTGTGGGCTGGGTCTTGGTGTTCATATCATTACCTCCGGGAGTATGCATACTGATTAATATTTCCTGAGCCTGGGAATTCTCTGGCCGTCCAGCATACTGGACTTGGCCCTCCCGCCCCAGTGGCCCAGACCCAACCCCTAGCTGGGGAATCAAGGGCCCACAAGCTGCACCATGTGGCCAGAGATAAAAGAAAGACAAGAAAAGAGAAAAAAGAAAAGAAAACAAACAAAAGCCAAGACAAGTAGCAAAAACAATAGCAAACAAAGAGCAGCAACAACAATACAACACACACACACACACACACACACACACACACAGAAAAAATATAAAAAAATAAGAAAGAAAAAATTTAAAAACCAAGAGAACAAACAAGGAATTCAAAAATGAGAACAGTCAATAAGGACTAAACTAACAAAAACAAAAAATGAAAAATAAAACAAAACCAGAAAGCAAACAAACAACAAAAATAGTGAAGAAAATATAAAAGAGAAACAAAAAAACACTCAAAAAAAAAGAGAGAACAAAGCAAAGAAAAACCACTAACCAACAAAAAAGCAAAGTAAAAATAGAAAAATAAAAATATATATATTAAATTTTTAAAAAAAATAAAAATAAAAGATAAAAAATAATAAAAGCAACAACACCAAGAACTGAACAAAATGAAACAAAGAAAACAAGAATAATGGTAACAAGAATATTTTCCTGGGGCCTCCCTGTCTGTGTCCTTGCTCCCACAGTAAGCCAGAGCCAATCCCTGCCTTCCCAGGAGGCCTTCTAATACCTCTAGATAGGTCTCTGGACCTGCTGTGGGCACTGTGGGTCCAGCTCAGACTCTGACCTGGCCTGACTCCCACATGTATTTGCCCTCCACTGCTGCAAAGGGTAGACCCATCTCAATTGTGGGAACACTCGTTGTCTATTCAGGTATTCCACAGATGCAGGATTTACCAAGCTGATCTTGGGGATTTAATCTGTGGCTTGTGCAGCTTCACAGAAAGATTTCCATTCCTCTTCCTTAGTTGCACCACCCCTGGGGCTCAGCTTTGGTTTTGACCCCACCTCTGTGTGTGTGCCACCCTCAGGCATCTGTTCCTTGCCCAGGCAAGAGGGATTGAAAGCAGCAGCTGCTTGGGGAACACTTACTCAGGCTAGGGAGGGGTATGGTAACAACAGTTGGGGTGTGTGTGAGTTGCCTGCTGCAGCAAATACCAGCAAGCAGTTGCAACAGACTGTGGTGCACTCATTCTGGTGGGAGTCACTCCCAGTAACAACGGAAGCAGGAGCTGACGTGTGCGGGTGGTGGCAGCCCCACCACCCATGCACCCTTTAACAATGCCTCCTTGCTTTCCAGGCAGACCATGCTTCCTCTAGGGGCATTCCATGCGTCCCTTCACTCCCGTCCTCTCTGCTGTGTCTGTGCAGCCAACAGCACTCCCCTCCCCAGATCAATTCTCCCAACCCCACACTTTAGCACTCAGCCCCTGCCAGCATCAGAGATTCTTATCCTAGGCAGGGAAATGGCTGATTCCCAAGGAGGCTTTGGGATTGGCAGCACTCAGGTCCCTGGAGCCCACGTGGGTGGAGGAAACTCTGGATGGAGGGGCAGGGGGACCTGCTCAGATGGGAGCCCCACCCATTGCTCACAGAGGCTGAAGAAGCCAGCAGCTGGGGAAAGGGGTTGTAATGGCGGCTCCGCCCCCTTGCACACCATTCAACAATGATGCCTATCTTCTATAGTGTCCTGGGCTTTTTCGGCAAACTTTCCCGGTTGTGGAGATTCTTAATCCTGTCCCTTCTGGCTGTCTTTTCACAGCCAACAGCTGTCCCCTCTCTGGGTCTGCACTCCAAACTCCACTTTCCAGCACCCCCACCCAGACCCCCTTTGCAACAGGCAACTCACCATTCAGGATGGAATGCGCAGAGCTGCACTGTATTCCATGCGTGCAGTTCTTACTTTGTCCTGCCTTCCACAAACCATCCGCTGCATTCTCCCTTGATTCCCTGAAGGTCCTTTACTTTCCCAGCTTATTTCACAACAGTGAGTGAGTTTTTCTGAATGCAGGGACCTCCCCTCACCTTCAGCTTCCCACCATAGTTGCTGGTCCCTTTTTTGATTTCTCTTTTCTTTTTTCCTTCTTTCTTTCATCCTACATGGTTGTGAGTGGATTTTTCTTGTCCTTTTAGGTGTCCAAAGTCTTCCATTAATGTTCAGCATGTGCTCTACGAGAACTGTTCCATTTGTAGATGTATTCTTTTTTATTTATTTATTTATTTTTTGGCTTCATTGGGTCTTTGTTTCTGTGCGTGGGCTTTCTCTAGTTGTGGTGAGTGAGGGCTACTCTTCATTGCAGTTCATGAGCTTCTCATTGCAGTGGCTCCTCTTGTTTCAGAGCATGGACTCTAGGCACATGGTCTTCAGTAGTTGTGGCTCATGGGCTCTAGAGCATAGGCTCAGTAGTTGTGGTGCTCAGGCTTAGTTGGTCCGGGGCATGTGAGATCTTCCTGGACCAGGGCTCAAACCCATGGCCCTTGCATTGGCAGGCGGATTCTTAACCACTGTGCCACCAGGGAAGCCCCTGTAGATGTATTCTTGATGTACTTGTGAGGAGTGACGAGTTCCACATCATCATATTGAACCATCTTGACTCCTCCTCAACAAATTTTTAAGTGTACAATACAATATTGCTAATCATGGGCACTATGTTGAATTGCAGATCTCTAGAACTTATTCATCTTATTAACTGAAACTTTATAATTGAACAAATCCTTATTTCCTTTCCTCCTAGCTTCTGGCAACCACCATTCTATTTTCTCCTTCTATGACTTTGACAATTTTAGATACCTTATATAAGTGGAAGCATACATTATTTGTCCTTCTTTTACTTGCTAATTTTGCTTAGCATAACATCCTTCAGGTTAATATATATTATGGCATATGGTAGGATTGCCTTCTTTTTTTAAGACCAAGTAATATTCTATTGTGTGTGTATACCACATTTTCTTTATCCATTAACCTGTTGATGATCACTTGGGATGTTTGCATATCTTGGCTATAGTGAATAATTCTGCATGGAAACTGTAGTGCAGATATCTCTTCAAGATCCTAACTTCACTTCTTTGGATATATACCCAGAAGTGAGATTGCTGGGTCATATATCACTTCTATATTTATACAATTTTTTGAGAAACTCCATACTGTTTTCCATAGCAGCTACACCATTTTACATTCTCACCAACAATGTACAAAGATTTCAACTTCTCCACATTATTGCCACCCTTGTTATCTTTTGTTTCATCATAATAATTATCCTAACAGGTGTGACATAATGTCTTATTGAGGTTTTGATTTGCATTTCACTGAAGGTTAGTGATGTTGACCACCTTTTCAAATACCTGTTGGCCATTTTATGTTATGAGCTGCTTTTTTTTTTTAGAATTTTATTTATTTTTTTATACAACAGGTTCTTATTAGCTATCCATTTGATACATATTAGTGTCTATATGTCAATCCCAATCTCCCAATTCATCACACCACGCCGCCCCCCCCCGCCACTTTCCCCCCTTGGTGTCCATACATTTGGTCTATGAGCTGCTTTTTACTCACAATATTTGACACCAAATGTGTGTAGGCTTTTTTCCCACACCCACCAATTCTCCAGACACCAACTGGTATCCTACAATTCAATTAAATTCGGACACAAACTACCAGGATTAGCACAGACCCCAAAAGTTAAGGGCTCAGAACCACAAGACTGTCCCCACTTTTGATATCAATTACAAGTCATGAACTTCCAGAAATCAGGAATTCTCAAGACCTCATCTTGATAATTTGCTAGAATCACCCACAGAACTCAAGAAAGCAGTTTACTTATTATTACCATTTTATTATTAAAGATCCAAATCAAGAAGAGCAAAGTGGAAGAGACGTCTAGGGCAAGGTAATGGCAGGTACACATAGAGTTTCCATGCCCTCTCCAGGTATTCTCAATGTGTTCACTAACTCAGAAGCTCTAGGAGATCAGTAGTCTTGGAGATTTCATTATTAGACATGATTGATTGAATCATTTACCATTGGTACTCAACATTTATTCCCTCTCTCCTCCCTAGAAGTTGAGGGTTAGGGCTGAATGTTTCAATCCTCTAATCATGCCTTGGTCTTCCCAGTGAACAACTCCCATTCTGAAGCAATCTAGGGGTCCCAGACACCAATCATCTTATTAGCATAGAAAAAGACACTTCTCACCTGGCCTCTTGTGTCAAAACTCTTGTGTCAGGAACCAAGGACAAAGACCAAATATTATAACTAAAGATGTTCTTATCACCCCTATTACTGGGGAAATTGCAAGGACTTTAGGAGTTCTACCCAGGAACTAGAGATAAAATATATATGTACACAAATATGTATATATGTCTTATTATAACACAATATCACATATACCTTCTTTGGTAAAATGTCTATTCAAGTTATTTACTTATTTTAAAAGCAGGTTATTTGGTTTTTTGCTAGTTCCTTACATATATAGGATATTTTCTCCTATTCCACAGGTTGGGTGTTCACTGTTGATTTTTTCCTTTGCTATGCAGAAGATTTTTGGTTTGATGTAGTTCCACTTGTCTGTTTTTGCTTTTGCTTTATATGCTTTTCAAGTTATAACCAAGAAATTATTGCTAAGATCAATGTCAAGAAATTTTTCTTCTATACTTCCTTCTTGGAGTTTTACAGTTTCAGGTCTTACATTTAAGTCTTTAACTCACAGTGATTTGTTTTTTTGTGTATGATGGCCTAATTTCATAATTTTTCATGTGTCTATTCAATGTTGAAGAGATGATACTTTCCACATTGTATATTCTTGGCACCCTTGTCAAAGATCGGTTCACCATATATATGTGGGTTTGTTTTTTGTCCTTTTGTTCTGTTTCATTTTTCTATGTGCTTGCTTTTATGCCAGCACCATGCTGTTTTAATTACTGTAGCTTTGGAATACATTTTGAAATTAGGAAGGGAAATGATCAAGCTATGTTCTTTTATGTCAATAGTGTTTTGGTTACTTGGGGTCTTTTATGGTTTCATATGAATTTTAGGATTTTAAAAAAATTTTTATAAGAAATGATAATGAGATTTGGATATGGACAGCATTGAATCTGTAGATAGCTTCTTTAAATGCTTGTTAGAATTCATGAGTGAAGCCATCTTGTCCAGGACTTTTACCTTTGTTGGGAGGTTTTGGATTACTGATTCAATTTCATTACATCAATCAGTCTTGGTAAGTTTTGTGTTTTTAGGAATTTGTTCATTTCATCTAAGTTATCCAGTTTGTTTCATACAATTGTTCATAGTATTTTCTTAAAATCCGTTTTACTTCTGTAGAATTGGTAATGTCCCCACACTCATTTTTTATTTTAGCAGTTTGTGTCTTTTCACTTTGTTTCTTATTCAATGTAGCTAAATGTTGTCAAATTTGTTGATCCTTTTGAATAACCAAACTTTGGTTTTCTTGATTTCCTTGGTTGTTTTTTATTCTTCGTTTTATCTTTCTGTGCTCTATCTTTATTTCCTTATTTCTTCTAGTTTTGAGTTTAGTTTTTTCTTCCTTTATAGTTCCAAAACATGTAAAGTTAGGTTGTTGATTTTAGATTTTTCTCTTTTTCTAATGTAAATGCTTACAAATATAAACATCTCTCTTAATGCTGCTTTTGCTAGGACCCATAAGTTTTCTATGTTCTGTTTTCATTTTATCTGTCTCAAGATATTTTTCTTTTTTGTAGATTTTTAAAAACTGAAATACAGTTGACATCATATTATGTTAGTATTGGGTGTACTACATAATTATTTGAAATTTACATACATTATGGAATAGTCACCATGAAAAGTCTACTAAACATCTGTCCCCATATAAGGTTATTACAGTATTATTGACCATATTCCTTATACTGTATATTACACACACATTATTTATTTTTATATAACTGGAGGTTTGTACCTCTTAATTCTCTAAACCTATTTTGCCTACCCCACAACCCCCTCCCTCTGGCAACTAACTATTTGTTCTCTGTATGTCTGTTTTAATTTTGCAGTATATGTTTGTTTTGTTTTTCATATCTCACATGTGAGATCATGCAGAATTTGTCTTTCTCTCTCTGTCTTATTTCACTTAGCATAATACTCTCTAGATCCACCCATGTTGTTGCAAATGTCAAGGTTTAATATTTTTTATGGCTCAATAACATCCAGTGTGCATTCAGTTCTGGACTCTCTATTCTGTTCCACTGATCAATGTGTTTGCTTTTGTGCCAGGACCACACTGTGTTGATGACTGTTATTTTGCAATATAGTTTGAAATCAGCGAGCATGATTTATCCAGCTTTGTTCTTCTTTCTCAAGACTGTTTTGGTTATTCAGATTCTTTTGCTTTTGCATAAAAATTTTCAGATTATTTGTTTTAGTTCTGTAAAAAATAACATTGGTATTTTGATAGGGTTTGCATTGAATCTGTAGGTTGCCTTGGGATATATGGATATTTTAACAATATCAATTCTTCCACATGGTATATCTTTCCATTTGTTTGTACTGACTTCAATTTTTTCCATTAATGTCTGGTAGTTTTCCAAGTACAAGTCTTTTACCTCCTTGGTTAGGTTTATTCTTAAGTATTTTGTTTTATTTTTTGATGTAATTTTAAATGGGGTTATTTCCTTAATTTCTCTTTCTGATAGTTTGTTGTTATTGTATAGAAACACAACAGATTTATGTATATTAATTTTGTCTCCCAACAGTTTACTGGATTCATATATTAGTTCTAATAATTTTTGGTGGCATCTTCAGGATTTTCTGTATATAGTATTTTGTCATCTGCATACAGTGAAGGTTTTGCTTCTTTTCTAATTTGAATTCCTTTTATTAATTTTTTTTTCTTGCCTGATTGCTTTTGCCAGAACTTCCAATACTATCTTGAATAAAATTGGTGAGAGTGGGCAACCTTATCTTGTCCCTGGTCTTATAGGCAGTGCTGTCAGCATTTCACAGTTGAGTATGACATTGGATGCATGTTTGTGGTACACTGCCTTTATTATGTTGAGATGTGTTCCCTCTCTACTCACTTTGTTGAGAATTTTTATCATAAATTGATGTCAAATGTTGTCAACAGCTTTTTCTGCACCTACGGAAACAATCTTATGAGTTTTATTCTTCAGTTGGTTAATGTGGTGTATCACAGTGATTGATTGGCAGATATTGAACCACTCTTGCATTCCTGGGATAAATTCCACTTGATCAAGGTGTATTATTTTTTTAATGTATTGTTGAATTCAGTTTGTTAATAATTTGTTGAGAATTTTTACATCTATGTTCATCAGTGACATTGGCCTGTAATTTTCTTTTTTGTGTGTTGTCTTTGTCTTTGATATCAAGGTTATGCTGGCCTTGTAGAATAATTTTAGAAGAATTTATTTCTCTTCAAATTTTTGGAATAGTTTGAGAAGGATAGATGTTATCTCCTCTTTAATTTTTTGGTAGAATTTACTTATAAAGTTGTCTGGTCCTGGATTGTTTGTTGTTGTTTTGGGGATTTTTTTCTATTACTGATTCAATTTCATTACTAGTAACCTGTCTGTTCATATTTTCTATTTCTCCCTGATTCAGTTTTAGGAGATTGTACATTTATAGGAATTCATTAATTTCTTCTGAATTTCCATTTTCTTGGCATATTATTGTTTATAGAAACATTTTATGATCCTTTGTATTTCTGTTTTGTTAGTTGTAATTTCTCCTATTTCATTTCTGATCTAATTTGGGCCCCCTTATTTTATTTTTCTTGATGAGTCTGGTTAATGTTTTGTCAATTTTGTATATCCTTTCAAAAACCAGCTTTAGTCTTATTGATCTTTTCTATTGTTTCTACTCTCTATGTCATTTATATCTGTTTTTATCTTTGTTATTTATTTCCTCCTACTAACTTTGGGTTTTGTTTGTTTGTATTCTAGTACCTTCAGGTATAAAGTACAATTGTTTTTTTGTTTTTGTTTTTTTTTTGTTTTGAGATTTTTCTTGTTTCCTGAGGTAGGCAACTAATGCTGTAAACTTTCCCCTTAGAAATGTTTTTGCTGATTCCCATAGATTTTGGATTATTGTGTTTTCATTTTCATTTGTCTCCAGGTAATTTTTGATTTAGTAGTATGTTGTTTAATGTCCATGTGTTTTTTGGGTTTTTTTTCCAGTTTTCTTCTTGTAGTAGAAATCTAATCTCATACCTTTGTGGTCAGAAAAGTTGTTTGATATGATTTTAATTTTATTAAACTTATCGATCTGTCGATTGATGTAAGTGGGGTGTTAAATACTCCTACTATTATTGTTCTATGTCAAATTCTCCCTTTATGTTTGCTAACATTTGCTCTATGTGTTTCCGTGCTGCTGTTTTGGGTGCATATATATTTACACATATTGTACCTTTTTGTTGGATTGATACCTTTATCATTATGTAATGTCCTTCTTTCTCTTTTGTTACAGTTTTTGTTTTAAAGTTTATTTTGCATGATATAATCATTGATACCCCAGCTTTCTTTTCATTGCCATTTGCATAGAATATCATTTTCATTCTGTTTCATTCATATCACTTTCAGTCTGTTTGTGTCTTTAGATCTGAAGTGAGTCTCTTGTAGGCAGCATATGAGTCTTGATTTTTTTTTAAATCTATTTAGCCATTCTATGTTTTTTGCTTGAGCATTTAATCCATTTACATTTAAAGTAATTATTAATAGGTTTGTACCACTTTAATTTGGTTAATCGTTTTCTGTTTGTTTCTGTAGTTCTTTTTTTTTTAAAATTCCTTTCTTCTTTTGCTCTCTTTCTTTGTGATTTGATGACTATATTTAGTGTTATGTTTTTATTCCTTTCTCTTTCTTGTGTGCATGTATTATAGATTTTTAATTTGTAATTACCATTAGGTTCATGCATATATATATATATATATATATATATATATATATATATATATATGTATATATACACACATGAACCTCATGGTTAAATATATATGTATATATCTATATATATATATTAAGTTTGAATGCATTCTCACAACCCTGGATGTTTATCCTCCCCACGTTTAGTATTTTTGATACCATATTTTACATGGTTTTGCTTTGTGTATCCCTTAGACACTTATTATGGATATAGATGATTTTATTACTTTTGTGCTTTAACCTTCCTACTAATTTTATAAGTGGTTGATCTACTACCTTTACTGTATTTTTCCTTTTGCCAATGAGATTTTTTTCTTTTGTAATTTTCATATTTCTACTTGTGGTCTTTTCCACTTAGAGAAGTCTCTTTAACATTTCTTGTGAAGTTCATTTACTTGTGCTGAACTCCTTAATTTTTGCTCACTAGTAGTGATTCTTTATCTTTAATTTTTCCTATTTTAATTATAATGCATTTTGGTGTAGACCTCTTTGGGTTCATCTTGTTTGGGACTCTCTTTGCTTTCTGGACCTGCTTATGTTTCCTTTTCCAGGTTAGGAAAGTTTTCAACTGTTATTTCTTCAAATAAGTTCCCTCCCATTCTCTCTCTTCTCCTTATGGAGCCCCAATAATATGAATGCTAGTATGCTTGATGTCCCAAAGGTCTCTTAAAGTATCCTCATTTTTTAAAGTTCTTTTTTCTATTCAGCCTGGGTGATTTCCACTACTCTGTCTTCAGTTCACTAATCCATTTCTCTGTATCACCTAATCTACTGTTGATTCCTTCTAATGTATTTTTTTATTTCAGTTATTTTATTCTTCAGCTCTATTTGTTTTTTTATTTTCTAACTCTTTGTTAAAATTATCACTGTGTCCATCCATTCTTAGCCCAATTTCATTGAGTATCTTTATAATCAATATCTTGAACTATTAATTGGATAGATTGCTTACCTCTACTTTGTTGGTTGTTTTTCTGAGGTTTTGTCTTGTTTCTTTGTTTGGAACATATTCCTCTGTCTCCTAATTTTGCCTAATTCTCTGTGTTTACTTCTATGTATTTGGTAGGTCAGTTATGTTTCCCAATTTTTGAGAAGTCGCTCTATGTAAGAGATGTCCTATGGGGCCCAGCAGCACTCTTGTTTCTCATCACCAGAGTTATGGTCTAGGGATAACCCCTATGTGGGGCCTTCTGTTGTGGTTTGGCCAACTACTATGGGCACACTGATAGGCAGGACAGGCCTCCAGTCTGGTTGGCTGCAAGATTCTTGTACAGTGGCTGTGGCTCACAGTTGGGTGGGGCTGGGTCTGAGCATAGCTAGCTGTGTGACCCAGGGGTTTCTGGGACTTGTTTAGCCTTGTTGGTGGGCAGGGACAGGTCCCCAAGCCACTGGCTGCTGGGACTGGGTTTGGTACTTGTCCATTGGTGGGAGGGGCTGGTTTCTGAGGCAGCTGGCTATAGGACCCAGGGGATCCAGAATTGTTGCCAGCCTGCTATGGGAAAGACCAGGTCCTGTGGTGCCTGACTGTGGGGCTGGGAAGGCCCAGAGCTGGTGCAGCCCCATGGAGTGAGACCATATCCCTGCAAGCTGGCTGAACAGCCAGGGTGTTTCAAGATTTGTGCTGCCCCATTGCTTTGTGGGTAGGTCCCCAGCACTGATAGGTTAGAGGGAGGACTCCAAAATGGTGCTAGTCAGCACCAGTGTCCTCCTGGTAGAATGAGTTCACAAAACTGGCAGCTGCCAGTGTCTGTGTTCTCAGGGGGAGCCCCAGTTGTTGCCTGCCTCTCTGGGAAGCTCTCCAAGATCAGCAAGTGGGTCTGATGAAGTTCATTTCAAATTATTGCCTCTGCATCTGGAGTTGAAGCATATAAGATTTTGTGTATGTCCTTTAAGAATAGAGTTTCAGTTTCTTACAGTCCTCTGACTCTCCCATATGCAAGCCCTGATGGTCTCAAAAGGCACACATTCTTGGGACTTACCTTCTTGGTGCAGGGCCCCTGGGAGTCTGATGTGGAGCTTTGATCCTATGGGAGGACCTCTGCAATTGTGATTTTGGTCCTTTTTGTGACTCACCTACTTGGGGCTGTGCGTCTTGACTAAACCACGTATGTCCCTCTTCTACCCATCTCATTGTGGTTCCTCTTTAGTGTGGAAAATATTTTCTGCTAGTCTTCAGGTGGCTCTCACAGATAGCTTTTCTGTAAACATTTGCGATTTAGGTGTTCCCAGGGGAAGAGGTGAGCCAGGGTCTTCCTACTCTTCTATCTTGGTCACACTTTCCTGTCTAGATATTTTCTAATTCTCCAAATTCTTTACAACTAGGTTGTTTAGAGTGTGTGTTTTAGCTTCTACATATTTGTAAGTTTTTTTTTTTTTTTTTTTGCTTTCTTCTGCTTTTGATTTCTAATTTCATTCCAATGCAGTTAGTGTCATTTCTAATGTCAGTATGATACTCATTCTTCTTTCTTTTCTTTCTCTTTATGGGGATTTTGAGATTATCCTTTCCTTTTTACAGGCATTCAGAAATTATGTCAGGTTGTTTTCAATTTGTATACTTTAAAATTTATCTTTCTTATTACTTATAGGTCTACAATCTATATTATTTCATTCCATACTTTCATTCAATTCATTCCTTTTGCACTATTAGGATATGAAAACTGAAAGCTATAGTTTGATTCTTTTATTAGTTTTCTTCAAATGCATGACAATTCTTGGTCATATATCAATTTATGTATGTGAATTTTGGAACGTTGTTTAAACATTTTTTATGATAGCCTGGGTAACTTAAGAGATTGGGATTTTCTTCTGGGAGAGAGGGGCTCCCTATGCCTCTTGGACTTCAATAGTTAACTCAGAGGAGTAGCTACCAACATAGGAATAGACATTGAATAAATTTAAAGGAAGAAATACTCCTGAAAGATAAAGAGAAATAAATTGAAGAAGGTGGAGTGAGTCTACACAGCCCAGTGAAGGTTTGACAATAATAGAGCAGAAAGGGATGGTAGGGGGTTTGGGGGAGAAAATCAGACTGCAACAAAGTTCTAAGAAAGGTTCAGCCTATTACGTGGACAGTCCTTTAGCCAATGTCATTTGTTGGAGGAGTCTTGCTTCAGTAACCGAGGAGGCAGGAAAGGGCCTGAGCTAGCATTCCTGCTATGCTCAGATATGGGCTGGAAGTAGTCCACAGAATGCATGCCCTCAACATGGACATGTTCATGGATTCAAAAAGGTAACAGCAGGGCTCAGTCAACAGTGATTCCCACAGAAGGAGATCTGAGCAGTACATTCTCATGGCTACCACATCTGAGATAATGCTTATAGTCACCAGCCACAGAATACTTCCTGTTTCTTTGTCAGGAGCTCTTAGCTTGAGAAGCACTTATAAGTGACCAGTTCAACAGCTATCTGTCTCAGCTTATGCTTAGATTTGCAGATTATCCTCATTTTATATTTCATCAAATTTCATCTTTTAAGTACTTCTCAAAAATTTTAGTTGATTGAGGTCAAAATTCTATACTTTTGCATACTTTTATAGATGTGTTGTTTAAAATTGGTAGGATATATATTTCTTTCCTTTCATATAATAGAATTCCAATTGGGTATGCATGTATGCTCATACCAATATTTTGAGCTTATGTCTGGGAGTAATGCATAACAAGAAATGTTCACTTAAATCAATTGAGATATACTGCATATTTAGATATTCTGAATTAGTAACATATTCATGTTCTTACAGAAAAAGAAAAGATATTAGAATAATTTACTCAAATATCCTCAACCATCCTTTATCACTGTTTTCCACATTTCAGTTCTAACATTGAAATTAAATATTTGTTTTTTATGTTTATAACTCATTCAGTTTTCAGTTAAACATTTAAAAATATTTCTTATCTGTGCATGTATGTGTGCATAGATTTTCTTAATTAGTATTGCTGTATGTTAATCTTTTCAAAAAACATCTTTGGAGTTAATATTTTTCTGATTTTTATTAAATACTTTATTTTTGCATTTTCTTCCTCTACTTTTCTTCTTTTCTTATATATCCATTGAAAGCTATGATGTCTTTTAAGGTACTGCTTTAAGTACATCCCACAACTTTTGATGCCATATTTTGGTTTATTGTTTAAATCAAAATTATTCTAATTTACACTCTCCTGGTTAAATAAACCATGAGAAGTATATTAAATTCCAAATATTTGGAAAATTTTCTGGTTGTCTTTCATTAATTATTTTCTTAATTTACATTGTGTGGTAAGAGAATGTACACTGCATTGTTTAATTCTTTGAAATTTGTAGTTAACAGCTTTATGGCACTTTATATTCTCCATTTTGGTAAATGTTCCAAGTATCCCTGAAAACATACATAAGCTGAAGTTATTTGGTGTAGCATTCTATATAAGTAAATTAAATCAATTTGAATAATCTTATTCAAATCTGGTACTTTTTTTTATCTCTATGGCCACTTTATTTTTTTTAATTTGTGTGCTGCATTTTTAAAAAAATTTTATTTTATATTGGAGTATATTTGATTAACAATGTTGTGTTAGTTTCAGGTGTACAGTAAAGTGATTCAGTTATACATATACATACATGTATCTATTCTTTTTCAAATTCTTTTCCCATTTAGGTTATTCCAGAATATTGAGCAGAGTTCCCTGTGCTATACAGTAGGTCGTTGTTGGTTATCTATTTTAAATATAGCAGTGTGTACATGTCTATCACAAACTCCCAATCCATCCCCCCCACCCTTTGCCCCCAGTAACCATAAATTCATTCTCTAAGTCTGTGAATCTGTTTCTGTTTTGTAAATAAGTTGATTTGTGTGTGTGTTTTTTTTTTTTTTTTAGATTCTGCATATAAGTGATATCATATGATATTTGTCTTTCTCTGTCTAACTTCACTTAGTATGATAATCTTCAGGTCCATCCATGTTCCTGCAGATGGCAATATTTCATTCTTTTTAATGGTTGAATAATATTCCATTGTATATATGGGCCACATCTTCTTAATCCATTCATCTGTCAATGGACTTTTTTAAAAATTTTATTTATTTTAATTTATTTTATTTTTGGCTGCTTTGGGTCTTTGTTGCTGTGTGTGGGCTTTCTGTAGTTGCAGTGAGTGGGGGCTACCCTTCATTGAGGTGTGTGGGTTTCTCATTGTGGTGGCTTCTCTTGCTGTGGAGCATGGGCTGTAGGCATGCAGGCTTCAGTAGTTGTGGCACGCAGGCTACAATAGTTGTGGCTCGTGGGCTCTAGGGCGCAGGCTCAGTAGTTGTGGCACATGGGCTTAGTTGCTCCATGGCATGTGGGATCTTCCCGGACCAGGGATCGAACCCGTGTCCCCTGCATTGGCAGGAAGATTCTTAACCACTGTGCCACCAGGGAAGCCCTTGATGGACATTTAGATTGCTTCCATGTCTTGGTCAATTCTGGCACATTCTTAAAGACTTTTTTTCTGTCTGCTTATTTTGTCAGTTATTGAAAGGTGACCTAAAATCCCCAGTTCTGATTTCTAGAAGATTATTTAATATTTCTATAAGATGTCAGTACTCAAATCAGCTTTAGAAATACTCTATTTATTGCCTATTCTTTTTCCTTATTTTAAGATAGTCTCATAATTATACCTAGGATTTTGAATATTGTAGATTAAAAAAAAACATCTGGAGAGAGAGACTTTAGATGAATTTTCTTTTACCAAAGAGTTTTAAAATTTTGACTTAGCCTTTCTAGGGTCTGGCTATTTATTTGTAGGAATCGTGCTTTGTAGAGCCTCAAATAAAAGACAAGTGTACTTATCAAGCCCCTGCTGCTACGTCAGCCTTTCAACAATTTTCTCCCTACAGAATGCTCAACTTACTACCTAAATCTTTTAGCTTCCCAGATGGATTTTTCTTCCATGTTTTATGGAGGCTTGCTTTGCACATGCTGAACTTACAGCTTTCGTCGAACTTCTCTGAATTTCAGTCTTCTCCATGATTTTGTCCTTTAATTCTAGCCACTTTATAATCCCCAAACTTTGATCTTTATTTTCTGAGCTCAGAATGGTTACTCTTTTCCACTTCAATTACCTTTCCCTTTGTGCTGATATTTGGAGAAAATGCAGTCAGAAAAAAAAAAGTAGATGTGAAAACAGAGCTCATTCCATGTATTGCTTTTCTTTCATTGACCATGGCCCTCAAATCTTTCATGCCTTGATTTTTCTCCAGTGTTTTCTTTGTTTTATACATTTTTATTATATGTATTTTCCCCAAATGTTACTGTTCTTCTGTGAGAAAGCTAGCCAGGTATAACCTATTTCATTTTGTCCAGTGTCAAAATTATCTTTTAAAGGTATTTATCTACTGTCTTTCAATCAAAAAGTTTCATATGACTGTAATTGACTCTTGTGAATGGCTTGAGGAAAGGGATTCATTTTTCTTTACCTTGATAGTCAATTTCCCCAGCACTGTTTCTTTTGAAATTCATTCATGGACATATATCTATATCTTCCTTTTTCTTCTTAACTTCATTATGGAAATTACCCTCACGATCTATATTCTTTATATTCTTTAAAATTGTTGATGAAATATTCAACAGTATGGTTATACCATATATTTACCAATATCTTATTTTTAAGAATTTATGTGGTTTTACAAGTCCTTATACTATCAAACTATTTGACTTTTTATTTGTAATGTTAAAATGCTCAAAAGAAATATTCAACTAGCTGTGTATGAAAATTACCTGTTTTCAGGGTATTATCTTTTTTTGATTCTTCAGAAATTAGATAGGCAACAAAAAAATATTAAACTTGTAGTTACATTGTTTTTAATTGTGTAGTTAAATATATTTTCAAATGTTTAGAGATCTACTCTGCTTCAAGTATAATTCATGATGTTGTAGGAAATCATTACAAATAAGGGAGAAATAAATACATCTAATACACCAACTCTAAGTATATACTTGACCCACTATATTTGCAGGGACACATATAGTCGAGAATTCCATTTATGTGATAAATCTACATAGCATATCAGGTAGACCTTCTTACTCTCAGGGCTATTTCTGCTGCCAATTTCCATTACTCATGTTCTGTCATCCTTGGGTTCAGCTGTCAGGATCCATGGAACCACTCTGATTCAAGTGATTTCCTCATTAGCTCCTGTTCTTAGTGTTTTGTGCAAGAAATCTTAATCCATTTGTTCAATCTTCCTTTATACCCCAAACTTCACATTTACTGATTAGATAGGCGTTTTGGTATTAAATGTTTTTAAAAATTATAAAACGTGCTACTTATTAAAGAGCATACATTTTTGTCATTCTGTATGTAGCATCTGCCCTAACTTACTTTCATAATTTAACCTGCTATATCACTAAAATTTATATCTTGTTATAGTACAGTTGGTACAGGCCCATAATCACCTATTTGCATTTTTAAAATGCAAAAGAAATATCTTAAGAAAATTCTGTTTATTTTGTTTTCAAAACTTATTTGATGACAAAACCTAATATGGAAAAATATGACATATTTTTTTTATTTTTTAAATGAGTGGTAATATGCATATGCTACAGAACAAATAATCTATTAAATTACAAGGTATTATCTCATATTCCACTGGAATTACAAGTGTATGGCATATGAATAGTACCACTTTTTAAAAAAGAAACTGAAAATTCAGAATTCTGAAAATTATTTGGCCCCAAGTGTTTCTAAAATAGTAGTGATTATCTATATGAACTATTTTTTCTTTCAAAGTGTTGGTGGTACCATTTTCTGTGTGTGCACATTTGAGTAAGTCACTTAATTTTTACATTACTAAAGCTAATCATTTATAAAATTAGAATATCAGTGATTCTTACATCAGAAGATTGTTGTGAGGAAAAATAATGTACAGACTTTAAATAATTCATGGTGCATAAAAGTATTTATATCACATTTTTATTATTATAATCATTGTTCTTTCTCCTTTTCCTTCCAGTCCTCCCCTTCACTATTTGATGCCACATTTTATAAAAAACAAACAGTTCAATCAAGGATTTATCATTTTTTGTTACTCATAAGGTCTAAACTATATTTTTACTATCTCATATACATGTTTATGCTTACAGAATGCCAATATAAACCAGAACTCTTTCCCATTAGCAAATTTTACAATTTCCAACTAATCAAGTTCATAATTTGCCAAATAATTGAGATTGTAAAAATGGGAAGGATTATGTGATAATTATGTAATTTAATTCATTTATTTTTAACTATAATTTTTAATAGATTTCTTGGCACATTTAATTTTTTAGGTACACTTAACTTTGTTATTGTTGAACTTCACTTAACATATTATTTTATGAATGAAAGAATATGATGACAGTTAAGAGGTAATTTAAAAAAATTCCTCCACTAATTTTGTATTAAGTCTAATAAAGGAAGTTTTAAAAGAACATAAAAATAATTAAATTCTTTAAAGAATTATATAAGCATAAGAATATGTATGAGTCATATGTATGCATGACTTGGTTTTGCATCAGAAACTTCCTGTGGTAGCTGAGTATATTGAGAATTTTGATGACTGGAGATGCCATAAGGGAAAAGATCACAAGGGAAAATCCTTATATTAACGCATAAATCAATAACTGTCTTAAAGATGTCGAAATGTGAAAGTACAAATCCATTCCAATTGCTCCAGGGAGCATTTAACTTCCATCGGTAGAATTTTACAAAAGTCAAATCATAACTAAACTTGAAAAAAATTGGTAATGCTGTCAATAATCATAAAGATTAGCAAGAAAGTTTTTCAGAAAGCTCTTTCAGATAAAGATCCAGAATATTATTCAAGTAGTCACAGAAAGAAGAAGAAAAGCCATTCAAGAAGACACAAGAAATAGAATAGTTGTCTATTTTTAACTAGTCATTATACTGTTGTAAAAGAAGTCACTTAAAAGAATGAGAGAGAGAGAGGAGAGAGAGAGAGAGAGAGAGACAGGGAGAGAGGGAGGGAGAGAATGGTATTAGACTCTGATTGGACTAAATTTCTTTGAGCTTTCTCTTCTCTTAAATGCAGAACTCCTGCTCAAAGAGTTATTCTTCCTTTGCTTGATAAACTACTCTAAAAAAAAAATCACCTTTATAGGCCAACATCTTTGAAATTTATGCTTCTCAGTTTTATTTCTCAAAAACATGAACTGAGTCCTTGTTGGAGCAGTTTTCACATAAAACTTACATACCATCTTTATGTAGTAGATGTTAGATTTAGTTGCTGGTTAAAGTGCAAGGTCATCAGACATATGTAGAGGATAAAAACAGGTAAATACTTTACAGATCCCAGTGTAAAAATGATTACTCAAGGCACCTGATTCTGATTATGAACTTCAGGACAGTGACAAATGAGCCTTAAATTAAGCTAGAGGCCCCTTCTAAGGGGCCTTCTAAAGACCTGTGGGATTGCACATTCATGAAGCACATTCACAAAACAGATCCCATTCAGGAGACATCTCCCTGACATAAGGGGTTCGACTGAAAATATCTATAGCCATGCCATACTATATGGAAGCCATTAGCCACGTGTGTACCTAGCCACTGAGCACTTGAAATGAGGCTACTGCAACTGAGAATGCTGACCTTTAATTTAATTTAAATTTACATTTATAAAGCAAAGAAGTATAAATTTTTTTCTGATAAATACAATTTTATTGTTTTGGCAGGATTGTCTTTTATTTTAATAATTGAAAATTTAATGTGTAAATTGAGATGTGATGTTGAGGGTAAAAACATACTGTGTTTCACAGACTGTAATATGTAGAATGATAAAAGGAAGATAAAATATCTCAATACATTAAAAAAAAAGTAATTCCATGTTTTAATGACAAAATTTTGTATACATTGAATTAAATAAAATATTTTTAAAAAATTAATTTAACTTTAAAATTTTTACTTTTTAAATATAACTAGAAAATTTTAAATTGAGTATGTGTCATGTGTTATATTTCTATCTGACAGTGTTAGAGATCTAAAGACCTCAGGGAGCCTCAGGTTTATAAATCCTTATCTGAGTATTTCCCAGAAATTTTACTTTACTAAGCAATCTTACATTTGAGAGGACAGTTGGTGAAATTCAATGTACACTGAATCTCGCTAGACATGAAATCCAGGAGGCTTTATATTCTAAATAGCTGATCAGTGAGAATGTTACTATATACCCAGCACTTGACTTAAAAGCAAATTCGTCAGAATAATATTCAACAGGCTTACATTTTATATTTTATTAACTCAGATTGTAGATTTCAGAAAACTGGGATAGTACTGACAGAGAGCTGAGATTTATAATTTCTTGATATCCTGATGAAATAAGAAAGTCTACAAGGAGAAAAAGAATGAAGAGAGAAAATAATCAGAGGGTATGGATCTGAAGAGAAATTAAGAGAGTGTAAGGAGTAAGAGAAATAGAAAATTTTGGAACAATTTATTTACTGAGGCTGGGGAGCATCCACAGAAAGCTTGGTCTGAGTTAGTGAAAAAATTTTCATACCAGATTTAGATTTCCTTGTGCTTATTCTCCAGACAGGCACAGCATTAGAGCCTAGACTTTTGAGAAAGCAGGTGCTTAATCCAATAAGAGTAATGACTTCTGTATTATTCAGTTGGATATGATGCAATTATTGGGAAGCCAGACTGTATTTGATACATAAAAAGCACTTTTAAAACTGGAGTCTGGCGTGACCTGAAATGCAAGGGTTTAACCAGACAGACTACATATTCAACTTTAGTGATCAATATTAAACTTGAAAATAAGCATCTGCATTCTCCTTGGGAAAATGACTAGGGAAGTGTGAGGGACACAGTTCTTCCTAGTATCACCCTGGTATTTCACAGCAAAAGATATTCCCAGTGAGAATGCAAACTGCTATTTTTAAAAAAATCGTTTGACTCCTGCCATTTTGAATCCTCAGAGACTGTGTCTTCTAAATGTAACTATCAGCATAAGCAGTGGTCAATGAATATGAACTTTGACCTGTAAAATGAGAACATATTTCAAAATGTTTTTAACATAGTTTCATAGGGTTTATTGCATCCTTCTGTTGTGTTTATTACTGTTATCATCATTGTCATCATCATCATTGATATTATTTTCTGAGTTTTTAATGGCCAATTAATGATGTTGGTATTAATAGTTCATAGCCAAAAATATATGAATAATGTTAGATATTTATTTGGGGATAATACTGTTTCCTTCTTCCTTTGATAACATATTCCTTTAACCTTCTAATTTATTTTTCTTGACATAGCATTAGAACACATAATTTTACAGTAAAAGTAACAGTACTAGTGGTAAAAAATAGTTTTTAAGACTCTTAGAATTATTTTTATCCTCTTCCAGGTATTGCCAAATTCTTTAGTATTGATTTAGGTTGAAAAAATTTTCATTTGTAATAATCTTTTTTCTTTCACTCTTAAATTTTAGGTTCTGCATGTTTCTATGTAGACTGAACAGTACAAATGGGAAATAAAACATAAACCAGTTATTTTTTTTTCTTGTATCAGTGACGTCTCTAAAAAATAAATAAATTGAGAAGAAAGTTAAATTCTTGGCTAAAACTATCAAATTTCTAATTTAAAATTTTACTTATTAGTAATTTTTCTGACTCCTAATGGGGTATAACTGCACTTTCTGAATTCTCCTACCATATATCTAAAGGTAGAAGAATTGGTTCTACACTGCTGCTACACCTAACCCATCCCTAAATCCAGAAGGAAAGTAAACATCTATCTCAAAAGGAAGTAACACCTAGGGACTTCCCTGGTGGTGCAGTGGTTAAGAATCTGCCTGCCAATGCAGGGGACACGGGTTTGAGCCCTGCTCTGGGAAGATCCCACATGCCGCGGAGCAACTAAGCCCGTGAGCCACAACTACTGAGCCTGCGTGCCACAACTACTGAAGCCAGTGCGCCTAGGATCCGTGCTCCACAACGAGAGAAGCCACCTCAATGAGAAGCCCGCACACTGAAATGAAGAGTAGACCCCACTCGCTGCAACTAAAGAAAGCCCGCACATAGCAATGAAGACCCAATGCAGCCAAAAAAGTAATTTTAAATAAATAAATAAAAGGAAGTAACACCTAAATATTGGTATATAAGAAAATTTGAATTTGTATATGCTGAAAAAATTCATTTTGAATAATTAGCCTGAATTTCAGTATTACTTTTCATTGACTGAGGCAACTATGTTTTTTGGCTTCTGTGTAAGCCCCAAACCAAACTAATGTTCTATTTTAAACTTCATTATTTCTAGTAGAAATATTATATTCCAATCTTTTAAGTGCAAAACAATTTTGGTTTAAAGAAATTGGGTAGCAGAATAGATGACAAGAATTCTGGGAAGTCACTGTGATTCAGAATCAGTAGGATATGTGTTAGGAGAGCCACAGGATTGAGATTAGGTAGGAATAGAAAAATCTAAGGAGTATAGGAAATCTTAATCAGAAACTCTGCAAATACCAAGTGTCAATCCATCTAAATTTATGGGCCACAACAGATCACTTCACCAGGGTATATGAAGCAATGTTGGAAAAATAGATCAAGGTTTATTAAAGAGAGAGACTATTCCAAGTGCAATGAAAAACAAGAAAATCTAATGTGGTTAGCACTTCATCTTCAATATGTGAATAGTTTCTTACAAACTTTTAATTTTAGTGTAGTTTCAAATGTCACCTAATCAGTTTGGCTAGCGTTCAGATAGAAATGTTGAGTTAGTCGCCATATTGAAATAAAGTGGTAATTACAAAGAAACTGAAGAAGAACATTTTACTGCCAATAAAGGCTGGGTTCATCATTTCAGAAGTCTGAGCTTGCATAGTGATTTTTATTATCCGTACAAAGTGAGGACTGCCTGTATATTGAAAAGTTGAAATGCATAATCATTCAATTTAAACTAATTGATGTTTATAGATTAATCCACCACAGAACAGCAGATTACACATTCAGTTCAAGTGCACACAAAGAATTTACCAAGACAGACCATATTCTGGGCAATATAACAATCTTGATGTATTTAAAAGGATTCAAGTCATGCAATGTATGACTGACCTTAATGGAATTAATGTGAAGTTCACAACAGAATTAATTCTGAAAAAACTTAATATCAGGAAACCAAATAACATGCATCCAAATAACCTATGGGTCAAAAAGAAATCAAAATGAAACTACAAAATATTTTGAGGTTGTAGAGGGATGGGAATGTTTATAGATTCCTGGTGGGATGTAAAAGGCTAAAACTATTTGGGATAATGGGTTGTCAATTTCTTAAAAAGTTACACATAAATCTACCATAAGGACCAGCCATTCAATCCTCTGTATTTGCCCAAGATCACATGTGTCCATGCAGATTTGCACATGAATATTTATATTTGCTTTATTTGTAGTGGCCCCAAACTGGAAACAACCAAGTGTCCATCAGCAAGTGAATGGATAAACAGATTGTGGCAAATCCATGTCATAGAATACTGTCTAGCTTACAAAGGAATGATCTATTGGTACAGAAAGTACCACCAGTGAATCGCAAAATAATTATTCTAAGTGAAAAAAGCAAAACAAAAAGGAACGTATACTCTCATTTGATTTACATAAAATTCTAGAAATGATAAATTAACATATAGAAATATCAGATCAAGTTTTGCTTTGGGATGATGGAGTGTGGGTAAGATGAGCAGCAGGAAGTAATTACCACAGGAAATGGAAATATTTGAGGATGATATATAATCTTTACTGTAGCAATGATTTCATGATTGTGTGTGTATGTAAAAACATATCATATTGCACACTTTAAATAAATGTAGCTTATTGTATTTCAATTACAACTCAAAATTGTTTTTAGAAAGGAAAAGAAATGTAGGTTTTTCTAATTGCTATATTTACTACAGTAGAATAATATTCATGTTACTAGCCAACACCCAAAAAAGCCATGCTTAATTCCATGAATTTCACAGGGAACTTTCACAGAAAAAAAGTCTAAGTTGGTTTTTGAAAGACTAGGCAAAGTGTTTGTTATAGAAAGGATATTTTATTTGGAGCTGCCCAGAAGTGAGGGAAGCCATGGTTATTTAATAAATATTCAAAAATGAGAGATGGACAAGATAAATGTAAAACTATTTGCTTCTATAAAGTCCATAAGTAAGGGGGAACTTACACTGGCCGGCATAAGCAACTTCAAAGTAGTAGCCAATAGGTGGAAACAGACAGAAAAATTTCTAGATATAATCAGGCACAGAAAAGAGGGCCACCATTTTTTCACCATTTTCCTTTCTCTACAAGGCTTTGGACAGGGTATTTAAAAATGATCAAAGGAGCCAACTTCACTGTTGATGATTTGCCACAGGATGTGGAGATATCTGTGGCTTCCAGAGAAACTAAAAATGATGGCCAATACTAAGATCTTGGAGATATTACCAAGATATTACCAAGGAGATATGCTATAGCTATAGGAAGTGCATTTATAGGCAGAGATTTTGAACTAGCAAAATTTTGTGAGTTGCATACTAAACTTTCTAAATGATTCAAAGTGTTTATTGCTGTCAATTCTTACATCTCTCTGGTAAGATTACTTTTCACTTTTTTCATGTATACTGGAGTGAAATGTTTATTATTATTATTATGAATATCAGAATGCAAATAGTTGGATTACATATTAAAATTTCATATCTATATATTCATATACATACAAATATAATATATATAATGTAAAATAAACAATATTTTACAAAAGTTGTATCTGTTACAATATACGTGTATAGATTCTTATGCATTTGCATGTACATACGTAAATATATATTTTAATATAAGATCTCAGATATGAGTGTACATAGATGTACAACTTACTGTGAATATTCACCCAGACATAAGAAAAAAAGATATCAGAACTATGAAATTTTGAACAGAAAACTATACCAATAAAATAAGCACATTATAACCATGGTTGTAGTCTAAGAATAGCACGGGGAATCATTAATAAATGATTCCACTCATTCAAGTGTTTTTTTATTTTTTAGTATCTATTTCAAAATCTCATTAGCATGCATTTAATTAAAATGTAATATTTTTTATTCATCTTGAGAGCCCTGAAGAGTATTCATATATTTGTGAGCTCTAAGGAAAGCAGAAAAATAAATGTAATATAAACTATCACACAAAAATAAGTAAAATTTGGGCTTCCCTGGTGGCGCAGTGGTTGAGAATCTGCCTGCCAATGCAGGGGACACGGGTTCGAGCCCTGGTCTGGGAAGATCCCACATGCCACGGAGCAACTGGGCCCGTGAGCCACAATTCCTGAGCCTGCGCGTCTGGAGCCTGTGCTCCGCAACAAAAGAGGCCGCGATGGTGAGAGGCCCGCGCACCGCGATGAAGAGTGGTCCCCACTTGCCGCAACTAGAGAAAGCCCTCGCACAGAAACGAAGACTCAACACAGTCATAAATAAATAAATAAATAAATAAAAGAACGTGAATTTCTTTAAAAAAAAAAAAAAAAAGTAAAATTTTTATTTCAATCTTCTACTCCCTGTCATATCTTGTTTTGGCAGACCACCTGTTTCTGACAGTACCAGAAATGTATTATCTAGAGCTATTGTCTCAACAAGGACAAGAGCTTCAAGGTGAACTAGATTTCTCAAACTAGGGAAAGAGGTGGAGGTGACAGTTTAGACTAATAATAAAGGAGATGGGAAATTTAGCAGCTAAATTGTGTAGAATCACAGACATCTAAGAAACCTCTTGAGTACTTGCCTATAAGCAAACATGCGCATATTTTACTTAAATGAACATGTATTTTCTTCATAACTTATGGCACTAAAAATAAGTCTATGACTTTCCCTAAAACTAGTTTGCTTTCTTTTAACTTGAAGTTTTCTCCTTCCAGAATATCTAGAAATATCATTTCCATTGAGAAAGGTCAGCATAAAGAAGTTTTGACCATTAACTGAGCTGAGGTGGATCCTCAGTGAACAGTCCTAAAGAGGAGCGTTTTATTTTTATATTCTATTTGACTCGGTCCTTTGTTTAATTCTAATTATAAAATATGATATCATCCAATAAAATTTTAAGTTCCTACTAATCACTATCTGACTATACAAATGGGATGCTATTCAGTATATGCACTGGCATAATTTGTTAAGTTTCCAGATCACTTATTCAAATACAGTAAGTGAGGAATCAGACTGGAATCCCACCAGAAGTCTTAAACATTAATTATTTAAAATAATGAGTACCATTTCTCATATGTCAATTTGTGTTTTTATCCCCCCAGAGATTGATAATGATAGATAATAATCCTTTTACTCTATTAAATGAGCAAATATGAATTGTGATTTAATTCATTATAAGACAATAGTAATTGATTGAATTAACTCTTGTGTGTTCTTTTGAATGTTTTTGTACATATGTATTATATTGGTGTGTGCGAATACCGACATCTTATTTACTTGGTTGTTTTTGTTGTCTGTCACTCTATCTCATCAAACCTAAGGATTATACATTATGCCCTACTTTTTGAATGTGACATGCCCGTTCATGTAGTTCCATAACTTTGTTCATGCTTCTCCCTCTGCATAGAATTCTCTTATCTCCTTCAATATTTAAAAGTGTATTCATATTTCAAAGCCCAGCACAAGTGTTATCTCCATTGGGAAGCCTTCAAAATTCTACTGGTATTGACTTGATCCCTTCCTTGAGGATATATTTAAAACACACTATATTAGTTCATATACCTCTTATAATATTGTTTATACTTTGATTTTATCTATAAAAATAGTTTTAAGTCAACCTTAGATGTAAAATCACTTAATTTTTTTTTAGTAAATGAGAATTAAGATTCTTTTTTTCTTTGCCTCTTTTGTTGTATTATAACATTTCAAATAACACTAGTTGTTTTGTTATTGTTGTTTGTTTGTGTTTGCTTTCATAAAACCATATTTTAGACTGTTAGGTCTTAGGGTAAGAGAAAAAGCAAAGAAAAAATTCTGGCCTGAGTTATGTTAACTCAACCAAACTTTATAACTTTACTGAGTACATATCTAAGCTACTTTCACACACAATTCTTCTTTCAATACCTATAAACCAATTAAGGATTGTGATCCCTAGTTTCCAGAACATGTGATTGAAGTAGATAATATTAAGAAATTTGGCCTAAGTCATTCAGATGTAAGTGGCAAAGGCAAGAGTCAAGTAGGTTTCATTAAATCACAACTGAGGTAAAAATAGAGTCACAAAAGAGTCATAAATAGCTATACTATTGTGTCTAGCTATTGTATCATCTTCATCTATATTTAAGTTAAAGTTTTTATGTTTTTTTAATTTACCTGAAAGTTAGAATTTGCTAAGAGGAAAATTAAAACAAGTTTTGTACTTACTGAAGTAATACACCCTCCTCCCCACCTACATATTCAAATAAACTCTGATAGTTTAATATGTGCCCCAAGAATATATATCTATATCTTGTTTCCTGTATTTCTTGGAATGGACATCATTTGATAGATCATAATCTGACAGCACTTAAATAGTTAATGCATGACTTGCTATTATAACATGTCAAGTTATAAAATCTTTAAAAAAAGACTGCATAACATATTTAGTTATCATAACTGGAAATTGTTTAATTATTTTAAAGTGAGGTTGGTTTTTGGTCTTTCTCTAAGTGATAGTGCCAGAGTAAAGGGACAAAGTAGGTGATTAAATAGTTAATCCTTCTAAGGGATCATAAGTTAAAAAAAAAAAATGTATGGGAGACCCCTGTAAGTTAATGAGACTCAAGAAAGCAGGCTCCCCTAACAACAAAACCAAGCAGGCTTGCTTAGCATGAAAACCATGCAACAGAAGCAGGAGATATGCCCCCAAATAATAAAACAATGGTGGAATGAGACCCATATGCTACCCAGTGAGGTCAGTAAGTCAATGATTCCTAGGACATGTTCCTCTGTGTGCACTAAAAACAAAACTATAAGAAAAAGGTAACATTATACTAAAACCTGAAATGATTTACCATATTTTAGTATATGTTACTGCCTTTTTGCTCATTTCCATTGTGCCATGATAGTCCCAGTTTGACCATGTAGGGACAAGAAAACTCCCCCACCTGACGTGGAGGAGGAACTGAGGATGAAAGCTTGATGTCTACTGAAGAATGAGGTAGAAGGTGGTCTTTTCCCCCTCCCCACTTTTCCTTTGATTGTAAAACTGTAGCTCACTAAGTTTTCAGGGTGACACCTTCTTGCCTATCTGCTTGTAGACCTCACAAGCATCCTATTCTAATAAATCACTTCTTATCTATCATTTTTTCTCTCACTGAATTCTTTCTTCATGAGACTTAAAGAACTGGAGCTCCTCAGAGCTCCCTGAGACACATCTCTGAAGTTTCACAAGGTGTAATTAACATTAACATCTAACAACTTCCTTAAAGGGAATCAAACTGTAATTCAAAAATAACATATATATTGGTAACTCTGTAGATATTTTCTTGGTAATAAATTGTTACTTCTTGGTGCAGCATTCCCAGTGACATCTTATCATAACATAAAAGCATAATTGTTAACTATCACTTTTGACAATTTAAAGTTGAGCTAAAGAAAAGATAAGTGTAAGAGCCAGAACTGGTTTTAAATTGCATGATCATTTCCATATTATTATAGGACAAATTCACAATAAAATTTTAGAGTGCCTATTCTTCATGTTAATTCAATGAGATATGAATTCTCCCTGGAGTATCAATCTCTAAGAACAGAAACCACAGAAGATAATTCATAGGATAGGGTGATTGTTCTTCAGTGCCAGTAAGGAAACTATAAAGAAAATATAACAAATATGAGCTCTGTTATACACACCTTTAAAAATTGGGTATAGTTTTGGAAACAATTCTCAGGTCATAACCATCTTTCTCCAGAAATGAGATTTAAAATCAGTTTGGTCTTAAATTTTAGCCTCGTGAAACAGTTAAGCCATAATGAATCTTTCCATTAAGTTGGACATTAGTTTATCCACTGATGGGGCAAGCTGGTGAAAAGTAGGAATTTCATAACCACAAACTGCACTCTGAACAAAGAACTGCTTGAAAACAGATAAACCTCTTTGGGGAACTCAAAATCCTTCATTAAATTCATGTTTTGGGACAGGATATGACTCAGTGATCAAATGGTCAAAGGGATAAATAAGATTTAAAATTTTCATTTTAAAAGTGGAGAGAAATGATAGGGCTACTAGAATTCCCCAATAACCTGGAAAAATATAACTTTAAATATTTGGGTAAAGCACTCTTGAAGAGCATTATTTTGGAGCCCATACAAAGATAAGATCCAAAGTATGACATGTTTCTAAATAGACCAGGTACCATCTTACCTGCACAATGAAAATTATTGGTCTGTGTACTTCAAGTGCAGAATCCATGCAATTCATGTTTCTGAAATTAATTAAATGACTTTTGATCATTCAATGGTTTATATCTATTGGGTGACTAAATGAAAAAAGATATTTTCCTCAATAGTCATAAATGTATATGCATTGAATGAAAATGATGGTTATTTGTATATCAACACATTAATCAATTATAGGTGAAACAATTTCCTATTTAACACAACCATTGGGATCCAAATATTTCAACTCCCAAAACTCTAGATCTCATTTTATTTGTTTTATTATTCTCTGAAATTCTCTTCCCTTTACTTTAGTTTTCATAACAAAGTTTCCTGAAGATATCATCTTCTCTTTGCACGTTAAAGTTTAAAGGAAGATTTGGAAAAAATGTAACATTTTAACCTGATTCCATTTTTTAAAACTGAAGCAGAATGAGAATTCAAAAATGTAACTAGTATTGCTAAATGTCACCCAGTTTCAAAAGATGTCTGAATATTTGGCAGCTGATATGAAATTCACATTGGTCCTCAGAGATTTTAAATAAAAGAAGCAAATTACATGCAAAGCTAAGAAGTGAAGTATTTATATTTCCACATTTTGGTAAGGAAAAAGCAGATGGCTTGTGGAGCACTCTGGAAATGTAAAAAAGTTGTGCTGTTTAATAGTTTAGCAAGAATAGAAAGTAAAGGGGGTTAACAATGTGAGAAGCAGGCTCCAATAAAGAAGTTCATCAAACCATTTGTATCTCCCAATTCTTCATGATAATGATGGCAGGGCAATTTGTGCAGAGTAAATATGAGAAAAAATGAATGTTGGCATAATGGATGACCCGTTCAAAAAGGACTTGGTAAATAGCTGAATCCACAGTTGTCCTGAATTTACCTGCCTATACTCCATGTCATTTTCCATTTTGCATTCCCCAAAGGAGCTTAAATACATAATATCACTTAGCTGGTACTTTCAGGTTTGTTGACAACAGGAAAGTTTGCTTAGCAAAAACTGTATAGAGAGATATAACTGGGACGATAAATTCTTTCAATATATTTCTTCTCCAGAGAGAGAGCTGTCAAAATTTGCATTTGGCAGTTAATATCCACCTTGCACTGAACCAGTCTGAGAACTGCATAATCTTTAACCAAAATTATTGTACATTTTGCCACAATAACAGTAGGTTTTACTATTTTTTCCTTGAATGAGGAAGAATTTGAAATTAAAAATTAGGGAAAAAGATATATAAAAATCATATACCTGTGCTTTATATCCAATTTTATAGCATATTTGCTCCTTTTACTGTTCAGTCTTAATTGATAATATATCTTTGGTAACACTATGATGGAAACACTAATAGCCTTCCTTACAGGTTTAGCTAATAAGAAATCAAATCATGCATATTGAGGGTGGAAAAGAAGCATACTCATTTGGTACATCCATAGTGGTTTAAATCAAGTGACTGCTTACAAAACTAAATCATACTGGAAAATAGCTTTTCTTCTTTATGTAGTTGTTTAATCTAAAGAATTAAAAATAATGAAGTAATTTAGCTTCTTAACTATGTTTCTTCTTTAGTTCAGTTAAGAAGTCATGAGCTGCACTGAAAAATAAAGTCTTGGGAAAATAATGACCAATAGCAATCATTGATGACGTGTGCTCTCTGTCCATCATGCCTTTAAGAAAACTTGCACAGGCCACAATAGAGCATATGCAGATAAACTGCTATAATTCAGATTAAATATCCACTGGAAAAAAGATATCTCTGAGAATTCCCCTACCAGGGTTGTCCACAGTAAGAACCTGAAGTGAGATTTCTGGGCTCTGAATCCTGGCTCTGCCACTTTCTTGCCATGGGAACCTGAGCAAATAATTTAACCTCTTTATGCCTCATTTCACCTGCTATTAAATGGGGGAAATAATACCTATCTCATAGGGTTTATGTAAGGATTAAATGAGTTAATATCTGTAAAATTATTACAATAGAGCCTGGGACATGTTAAGCAGTATGTAATTATTAGCTAAATACAGAAACATTTGTTAAAGTTGGAATTATTTTTTCAAGAAAAAGCAACAGGTGTGGTTGTGTGTGCATATATGTGTGTGTGTGTGTGTGTGTGTGCACATGTAGTCAAGTTTATAATGCTGTTTTCCTTGCCAATATATTTAAGCTGGAATATTTGAACTAGCAAGACATACTCACTCATTTGAATCATTTGAATAATTTTTGGGATAGAAGTAAAAAGCAATGCTGTGTTAACCAACTCTAACACATGATATAGAATGTATTATAATACAATAAAATACATATATGTAGTATATACATTATTATGGGACATTATATTTGAAATATACTTTCTGACAAAAATCTTGTTTTTTATGGTTAAACTGCAGTTTTCTTTCTTTCTTCTTCCTTTCTTTTTCTTTCTTTCTTTCTTTCTTTCTTTCTTTCTTTCTTTCTTTCTTCTTTCTTTCTTTCTTTTTTTTTTTCTTTCTTTTTCTTTTCTTTCTTTCTTTCTTCTTTCCTTCCTTCTCTTCTTTCTTTCTTTTCTTCTCCTCTTTCTTTTCTCTCTTTCCTTCCTCTTCACAAAGGTTATCATTTCCTTCTTTCCTTTTGTGTGTGTGTGTGTGTGGCGAGAATGCTTAAGATTTATCCTTTTGGCAAATTTCAAGTATACAATTGAGTTTTGTTAACTATAGTCACATTTCTGTACCTTAGATCTCCAGAACTTAATTATCTTGCATAACTGAAACTTTGTACCCTTTGACCAACATCTCACTTCTTCTTCCCCCAGCCCCTGGCAACCATCATTCTACCCTGCTTCTACGAGTTTGAATATTTTTGATTCCACATATAAGTCAGATTTCTTTTCTGCATCTGGATCATTCTACCTAACATAATGTTTTCCGGGTTAATGACATTGTTTCTAGTTTGACTATAATCACAATCTCTGTTTCCACTGATTATTTTTTAATACCTGTACGTTAACACCATCATTTTCCAGATTATTTCCCCTCAAAGAGTGACTAAAGATACTGATTTGGGTATTTCAGAACAAGGGTCTTCTAAAGTTAAATTTATTCTTTGCCTTAACCTTCTATACAAGTTTAAATAATGTGCTCAAGACCAAGTTACAGCAGGCAGAGAACAGAGACTACATTTCACTTTTCACTGACAGCATTATTTCAAAAAGTTAATTTAAAAAATTGTTTCTTACCTGTGTAAGTTAGTCACTCCCAGCCTTATATCTCCGGATTGTAAGTTTACTTGTCTTACTGTGCTTAGTACTTTGTAAGTAGAATTTTAAACAAAATTACAGTGATTTTGTGATTTGATTTAGATCTGCCACAAAAGTAGTTTTTATTACTCTCTAGATTTTATCTCTTCACCAAGCATCTCTTGACTAAGTCCATCTCATTCACCTTAAATTAGTAGACCAAATTATGCATTTTCCAAATTGCTTTGCCTTGCCAAAATTGGGGCAAAGCTTTATTTTATCACATTGTAATAAATTTGTGACAAGACTTGGGCAGGGCCTTCAGTTTTGGAACAGATATAAGAGATAATTTAACGTTTGAGATTTTTAGCAGGGAAATGTTGGTATGATTTACCAGTCTCTTTCACAGTGCTGAAAAGGAAAGCTAAGAACTACTCAAGAATTCTATATCTATGTCAAGAGCTGTCAAACCACAAAATGACACAACGAGAAATAAAAATCCAAATCAAGAAGGGGAGTGTGTCCCTTGGAAACAAGCATCCAGTGTAGCCTTCACACTCTCAGTGGAACTGAATGTGCTAACCTCTCAGAGAATGAAAAACACAACCACCTCAATGCATCTTGTTTCCTTTCTAAATGTAATAGGCATATTAAAATGTTCAGTTCTCATCCCATCTAATTTTTCTTTAAAATGTATTTTTAGAAAATAACCTCTAGCTACAACACAACTATACTAGAATAGGTTTTATTTCATTAAAATTTTAACAGGACTAAACGATGGTAACATTCTTCTTGGGCACGTTTCTAGTTTCTATAGAAAGGAATGAACAAGTTCTTGTTTATATACTTGGTGGAAAAAAGTATCAACTCAGAAAGGGCTTTTCAAGCAGGTGTTTCAGCATGTAAAAAGTAGAATTACATCTAATAGCCATATCCCAATATAACTTTTTGTTGTTGTAAGATAGTTCTCCCTAAGGATAATAATGCCAGGCAAAGACAGCTGCTAAGCTTTATTTGTTTATTTTTTAAAGCTAACCAATTTCTGGTTTACATCATCGTAACTGAATTGGTTGCCTGTGACATATACAGATAATGAAAAGTGCATTAAAATGATTTTATCTGTAAGGCTGCCCTGCTGCTGTTTACTGGAATCCTATGATCTTCTGTATGACACTAACATAGCTTGCACTGATCTGTATATCTGTATCTCATTAATCTCTTACTTCTCTGTGTTGATTTTACAAATGAGTTTATATTTGTATATAGTATTCAATTAAATATCTACTATTCCATGTCAGTGTTAGTCTTCTCCAAAATATTGTAGACTCCATGAAAGCAGGTACCATTGTTTTCTTTTTTTTTATTTTTTACTTTTTTAAATTTTGTTTTAACATCTTTATTGGAGTCTAATTGCTTTACAATGGTGTGTTAGTTTCTGCTTTATAACAAAGTGAATCTGTTATACATATACATATGTCCCCATATCTCTTCCCTCTTGCATCTCCCTCCCTCCCACCCTCCCTATCCCACCCCTCTAGGTGGTCACAAAGCACCGAGCTGATCTCCCTGTGCTATGTGGCTGCTTCCCACTAGCTATCTATTTTACGTTTGGTAGCGTATATATGTCCATGCCACTCTCTCACTTTGTCCCAGCTTACCCTTCCCCCTCCCCATATCCTCAAGTCCATTCTCTAGTAGGTCTGCATCTTTATTCCCATCTTGCCCCTATGTCCTTCTGACCATTTTTTTTTCTTTTTAGATTCCATATCTATGTGTTAGCATACGGTATTTGTTTTTCTCTTTCTGACTTACTTCACTCTGTATGAGACTCTAGGTCCATCCACCTCATTACAAATAACTCAGTTTCATTCCTTTTTATGGCTGAGTAATATTCCATTGTATATATGGGCCACATCTTCTTTATCCATTCATCTGTTGATAGACATGTAGGTTGCTTCCATGTCCTGGCTATTGTAAATAGAGCTGCAATGAACATTTTGGTACATGACTCTTTTTGAACTATGGTTTCTCAGGGTATATGTCCAGTAGTGGGATTGTTGGGTCGTATGGTAGTCCTATTTTTAGTTTTTTAGGGAACCTCCATACTGTTCTCCATAGTGGCTGTATCAATTAACATTCCCACCAACAGTGCAAGAGGGTTCCCTTTTCTCCACACCCTCTCCAGCATTTATTGTTTGCAGATTTTTTGATGATGGCCATGCTGACCGGTGTGAGATGATATCTCATTGTAGTTTTGATTTGCATTTCTCTAATGATTAATGATGTTGAGCATTCTTTCATGTGTCTGTTGGCAATCTGTATATCTTCTTTGGAGAAATGTCTATTCAGGTCTTTTGCCCATTTTTGGATTGGGTTGTTTGTTATTCTGATATCGAGCTGAATGAGTTGCTTGTATGTTTTGGAGATTAATCCTTTGTCAGTTGCTTCATTTGCAAATATTTTCTCCCATTCTGAGGGTTCTCTTTTCGTCTTGTTTATGGTTTCCTTTGCTGTGCAAAGGCTTTTAAGTTTCATGACGTCCCATTTGTTTATTTTTGTTTTTATTTCCATTCCTCTAAGAGGTGGGTCAAAAAGAATCTTGCTGGGATTTATGTCATAGAGTGTTATACCTATGTTTTCCTCTAAGAGTTTGGTGGTGTCTGGCCTTACATTTAGGTCTTTAATCCATTTGGAGTTTATTTTTGTGTACGGTGTTAGGGAGTGTTCTAATTTCATTCTTTTACATGTAGCTGTCCAGTTTTCCCAGCACCAGTTATTGAAGAGGCTGTCTTTTCTCCACTGTATATTATTGGCTGCTTTATCAAAGATAAGGTGACCATATGTGTGTGGGTTTATCTCTGGGCTTTCTATCCTGTTCCATTGATCTATGTTTCTGATTTTGTGCCAGTACCATACTGTCTTGATTACTGTAGCTTTGTAATATAGTCTGAAGTCCAGGAGCCTGATTCCTCCAGCTCCGTTTTTCTTTCTCAAGATTGCTTTGGCTATTCTGGGTCCTTTGTGTTTCTATACAAATTGTGAAATTTTTTGTGCTAGTTCTGTGAAAAATGCCAGTGGTAGTTTGATAGGGATTGATTGCATTGAATCTGTAGATTGGTTTGGGTAGTAGAGTCATTTTCACAATGTTGATTCTTCCAATCCAAGAACATGGTATATCTCTCCATCTATTTGTATCATCTTTAATTTCTTTCATCAGTGTCTTATAATTTTCTGCAACAGGTCTTTTGTCTGCTTAGGAGGTTTATTCCTAGATTTTTTTTTTAAACATCTTTATTGAAGTATAATTGCCTTACAATGGTGTGTTAGCTTCTGCTTTATAACAAAGTGAATCAGTTATACATATACAATATGTTCCCATATCTCTTCCCTCTTGCATCTCCCTCCCTCCCACCCTCCCCATCCCACCCCTCTAGGTGGTCACAAAGCACTGAGCTGATCTCCCTGTGCTATGCGGCTGCTTCCCACTAGCTATCTATTTTACATTTGGTAGTGTATATATGTCCATGACACTCTCTCACCCTGTCACATCTCACCCCTCCCCCTCCCCATATCCTCAAGTCCATTCTCTAGTAGGTCTGTGTCTTTATTCCCGTCTTGCCACTAGGTTCTTCATTGCCTTTTTTTTTTTTTTCCTTAGATTCCGTATATATGTGTTAGCATACTGTATTTGTTTTTCTCTTTCTGACTTACTTCACTCTGTATGACAGACTCTAACTCCATCCACCTCATTACAAATACCTCCATTTCATTTCTTTTTATGGCTGAGTAATATTCCATTGTATATATGTGCCACATCTTCTTTATCCATTCATCTGTTGATAGACATTTAGGTTGCTTTCATGTCCTGGCTATTGTAAATAGAGCTGCAATGAACATTTTGGTACATGACTCTTTTTGAACTATGGTTTTCTCAGGGTATATGCCCAGTAGTGGGATTGCTGGGTCGTATGGTAGTTCTATTTGTAGTTTTTTAAGGAACCTCCATACTGTTCTCCATAGTGGCTGTATCAATTTACTTTCCTACCAACAGTGCAAGAGTGTTCCCTTTCCTCCACACCCTCTCCAGCATTTATTGTTTCTAGATTTTTTGATGATGGCCATTCTGACCGGTGTGAGATGATATCTCATTGTAGTTTTGATTTGCATTACTCTAATGATTAATGATGTTGAGCATTCTTTCATGTGTCTGTTGGCAATCTGTATATCTTCTTTGGAGAAATGTCTATTTAGGTCTTTTGCCCATTTTTGGATTGGGTTGTTCGTTTTTTTGTTATTGAGCTGCATGAGCTGCTTGTAAATCTTGGAGATTAATCCTTTGTCAGTTGCTTCATTTGCAAATATTTTCTCCCATTCTGATGGTTGTCTTTTGGTCTTGTTTATGGTTTCCTTTGCTGTGCAAAAGCTTTTAAGTTTCATTAGGTCCCATTTGTTTATTTGTGTTCTTATTTCCATTTCTCTGGGAGCTGGGTCAAAAAGAATCTTGCTGTGATGTATGTCATAGAGTGTTATACCTATGTTTTCCTCTAAGAGTTTGACAGTGTCTGGCCTTACACTTAGGTCTTTAATCCATTTTGAGTTTATTTTTGTGCATGGTGTCAGGGAGTGTTCTAATTTCATACTTTTACATGTATCTGTCCAATTTTCCCAGCACCACTTATTGAAGAGGCTGTCTTTTCTCCACTGTATATGCTTGCCTCCTTTATCAAAGATAAGGTGACCATATGGGTGTGGGTTTATCTCTGGGCTTTCTATCCTGTTCCATTGATCTATATTTCTGTTTTTGTGCCAGTACCAAGCTGTCTTGATTACTGTAGCTTTGTAATATAGTCTGAAGTCAGGGAGCCTGATTCCCCCAGCTCCATTTTTCGTTCTCAAGATTGCTTTGGCTATTCGGGGTCTTTTGTGTTTCCATACAAATTGTGAACTTTTTTGTTCTAGTTCTGTGAAAAATGCCAGTGGTAGTTTGATAGGGATTGCATTGAATCTGTAGATTGCTTTGGGTAGTAGAGTCATTTTCACAATGTTGATTCTTCCAATCCAAGAACATGGTATATCTATCTCTCCATCTATTTGTATCATCTTTAATTTCTTTCATCAGTGTCTTATAATTTTCTGCATACAGGTCTTTTGTCTCCTTAGGTAGGTTTATTCCTAGATATTTTATTCTTTTTGTTGCAATGGTAAACGGGAGTGTTTTCTTAATTTCACTTTCAGATTTTTCGTCATTAGTGTATAGGAATGCAAGAGATTTCTGTGCATTAATTTTGTATCCTGCTACTTTACCAAATTCATTGATTAGCTCTAATAGTTTTCTGGTAGCATCTTTAGGATTCTCTATGTATAGTATCATGTCATCTGCAAACAGTGACAACTTTATTTCTTCTTTTCCAATTTGGATTCCTTTTATTTCTTTGTCTTCTCTGATTGCTGTGGCTAACACTTCCAAAACTATGTTGAATAATAGTGGTGAGAGTGGGCAACCTTGTCTTGTTCCTGATCTTAGTGGAAATGGTTTCAGTTTTTCACCATTGAGGACAATGTTGGCTGTGGGTTTGTTATATATGGCCTTTATTATGTTGAGGAAAGTTCCCTCTATGCCTACTTTCTGCAGGGCTTTTATCATAAATGGGTGTTGAATTTTGTCAAAAGATTTCTCTGCATCTATTGAGATGATCATATGCTTTTTCTCCTTCAATTTGTTAATATGGTGTATCACATTGGTTGATTTGCATATATTGAAGAATCCTTGCATTCCTGGGATAAACCCCACTTGATCATGGTGTATGATCCTTTTAATGTGCTGTTGGATTCTGTTTGCTAGTATTTTGTTGAGGATTTTTGCATCTATGTTCATCAGTGATATTGGCCTGTAGTTTTCTTTCTTTGTGACTTCTTTGTCTGGTTTTGGTATCAGGGTGATGGTGGCCTCGTAGAATGAGTTTGGGAGTGTTCCTCCCTCTGCAATATTTTGGAAGAGTTTGAGAAGGATAGGTGTTAGCTCTTCTCTAAATGTTTGATAGAATTCGCCTGTGAAGCCATCTGGTCCTGGGCTTTTGTTTGTTGGAAGGTTTTTAATCACAGTTTCAATTTCAGTGCTTGTGATTGGTCTGTTCATATTTTCTATTTCTTCGTGGTTCAGTCTCGGCAGTTTGTGCATTTCTAAGAATCTGTCCATTTCTTCCAGGTTGTCCATTTTATTGGCATAGAGTTGCTTGTAGTAATCTCTCATGATCTTTTGTATTTCTGCAGTGTCAGTGGTTACTTCTCCTTTTTCGTTTCTAATTCTATTGATTTGAGTCTTCTCCCTTTTTCTCTTGATGAGTTTGGCTAATGGTTTATCAATTTTGTTTATCTTCTCAAAGAACCAGCTTTTAGTTTCATTGATTTTTGCTATTGTTTCCTTCATTTCTTTTTCATTTATTTCTGACCTGATCTTTATGATTTCTTTCCTTCTGCTGGCTTTGGGATTTTTTTGTTCTTCTTTCTCTAATTGCTTTAGGTGCAAGGTTAGGTTGTTTATTCGAGATGTTTCCTGTTTCTTGAGGTAGGCTTCTATTGCTATAAACTTCCCTCTTAGCACTGCTTTTGCTGTGTCCCATAGGTTTTGGGTCGTCGTGTCTCCATTGTCATTTGTTTCTAGGTATTTTTTGATTTCCCCTTTGATTTCTTCAGTGATCACTTCGTTATTAAGTAGTGTATTGTGTAGCCTCCATGTGTTTGTATTTTTTACAGATCTTTTCCTGTAATTGATATCTAGTCTCATAGCGTTGTGGTCGGAAAAGATACTTGATACGATTTCAATTTTCTTAAATTTACCAAGGCTTGATTTGTGACCCAAGATATGATCTATCCTGGAGAATGTTCCATGAGCACTTGAGAAAAATGTGTATTCTGTTGTTTTTGGGTGGAATGTCCTATAAATATCAATTAAGTCCATCTTGTTTAATGTATCATTTAAAGCTTGTGTTTCCTTATTTATTTTCATTTTGGATGATCTGTCCATTGGTGAAAGTGGGGTGTTTAAGTCCCCTACTATGATTGTGTTGCTGTTGATTTCCCCTTTTATGGCTGTTAGTATTTGCCTTATGTATTGAGGTGCTCCTATGTTGGGTGCATAAATATTTACAATTGTTATACCTTCCTCTTGGATCGATCCCTTGATCATTATATAGTGTCCTTCTTTGTCTCTTGTAATAGTCTTTATTTTAAAGTCTATTTTGTCTGATATGAGAATTGCTACTCCAGCTTTCTTTTGATTTCCATTTGCATGGAATATCTTTTTCCATCCCCTGACTTTCAGTCTGTATGTGTCTCTAGGTCTGAAGTGGGTCTCTTGTAGACAGCATATATATTGGTCTTGTTTTTATATTCATTCCGCCAGCCTGTGTCTTTTGGTGGGAGCATTTAATCCATTTACATTCAAGTTAATTATCGATATGTATGTTCCTATTCCCATTTTCTTAAATGTTTTGGGTTTGTTATTGTAGGTGTTTTCCTTCTCTTGTGTTTCTTGCCTAGAGAAGTTCCTTTAGCATTTGTTGTAAAGCTGGTTTGGTGGTGCTGAACTCTCTCAGCTTTTGCTTGTCTGTAAAGGTTTTAATTTCTCCATCAAATCTGAATGAGATCCTTGCTGGGTAGGGTAATCTTGGTTGTAAGTTTTTCTCCTTCATCACTTTAAGTATATCCTGCCACTCCCTTCTGGCTTGCAGAGTTTCTGCTGAAAGATCAGCTGTTAACCTTATGGAGATTCCCTTGTGTGTTATTTGTTGTTTTTCCCTTGCTGCTTTTAATATGTTTTCCTTATATTTAATTTTTGACAGTTTGATTAATATGTGTCTTGGCGTGTTTCTCCTTGGGTTTTATCTGTATGGGACTCTCTGTGCTTCCAGGACTTGATTAACTATTTCCTTTCCCATATTAGGGAAGTTTTCAACTATAATCTCTTCAAATATTTTCTCAGTCCCTTTCTTTTTCTCTTCTTCTTCTAGGACCCCTATAATTTGAATGTTGGTGCGTTTAATGTTGTCCCAGAGGTCTTTGAGACTGTCCTCAGTTCTTTTCATTCTTTTTTCTTTATTCTGCTCTGCAGTAGTTATTTCCACCATTTTATCTTCCAGGTCACTTATCCTTTCTTCTGCCTCAGTCATTCTGCTATTGATCCCATCTAGAGTATTTTTAATTTCATTTATTGTGTTTTTCATCGTTGCTTGGTTCCTCTTTAGTTCTTCTACATCCTTGTTAAATGCTTCTTGCATTTTGTCTATTCTATTTCCAAGATTTTGGATCATCCTTACTATCATTATTCTGAATTCTTTTTCAGGTAGACTACCTATTTCCTCTTCATTTGTTAAGTCTGGTGTGTTTTGACCCTGCTCCTTCATCTGCTGTGTGTTTTTCTGTCGTCTCATTTTGCTCATCTTACTGTGTTTGGGGTCTCCTTATCACAGGTTGCAGGTTCGTAGTTCCCGTTGTTTTTGGTATCTGTCTCCAGTGGCTAAGGTTGGTTCAGTGGGTTGTGTAGGCTTCGTGGTGGAGGGAACTAGTGCCTGAGTTCTGGTGGATGAGGCTGGATCTTGTCTTTCTGGTGGGCATGTCCACGTCTGGTGGTGTATTTTGGGGTGTCTGTGGCCTTATTATGATTTTAGGCAGCCTCTCTGCTAATGGATGGGGCTGTGTTCCTGTCTTGCTAGTTGTTTGGCATAGGGTGTCCAGCACTGTAGCTTGCTGGTCGTTGAGTGAAGCTGGATCTTGATGTTGAGATGGAGATCTCTGAGAGATTTTTGCCGTTTGGTATTACATGGAGTTGGGAGGTCTCTTGTGGACCAGTGTCCTGAAGTTGGCTCTCCCACCTCAGAGGCACGGCCCTGATGCCTGGCTGGAGCACCAAGAGCCTTTTGTCCACACGGCAAGTTCCAGATGGCAGCTGTGGTGTACAAGAAAGAATGTTGGCTTTGGCATCAGAAGACCTGGGTTTGAGGCCTGGCTCTGCTTCTGTTGTCTCAGTAACTTTGATCCAGTTACTAAATTTTCTGAGTCACAAATTTCTCTTCCATAAACAGACATGTATCTGTCTCACCACTGTTGTGAGGCCTTTCAAACTAGTCGGGGCCTGTGCCTCATTTTTGAATTGCCCCCTTTTGAACTTCCTCCTGCAACGTCTCCTTTTTGATCTCTCCCTCGGGTCTAGCTTGTTTGTCCCTTAACTTCATCTTGGGTAGAACATTTGGTGCTTTACCAGTTCACGAGGCTCTGCTGGAAGAGTCGATTTCCAGGGATTTTACAGGCTGGTCAAAACAGTTTGTTCAGAACGGTGTCGCCGGGGCCGAAGACTGGCTGCAAGTCGGCGGAGCACTTCCTGACTCTGCACAACCACCCGTGACCTTGCGCAAGCGAGCGGGTGGGCGGGCGGATCTATTCCTAGATATTTTATTCTTTTTGTTGCAGTGGTAAATGGGAGTGTTTTCTTAATTTCACTTTCAGATTTTTCATCATTAGTGTATAGGAATGCTAGAGATTTCTGTGCATTAATTTTGTATCCTGCTACTTTACCAAATTCATTGATTAGCTCTAGTAGTTTTCTGGTAGCAACTTTAGGATTCTCTATGTTTAGTATCATGCCATCTGCAAACAGTGACAGCTTTACTTCTTCTTTTCCAATTTGGATTCCTTTTATTTCTTTTTCTTCTCTGATTGCAGTGGCTAACACTTCCAAAACTATGTTGAAAAATAGTGGTGAGAGTGCTCAACCTTGTCTTGTTCCTGATCTTAGTGGAAATGGTTTCAGTTTTTCACCATTGAGAACAATGTTGGCTGTGTGTTTGTCATATATGACCTTTATTATGTTGAGGAAAGTTCCCTCTATGCCTACTATCTGGAGGGTTTTTATCATAAATGGGTGTTGAATTTTGAAAAAGATTTCTCTTCATCTGTTGAGATGATCATATGGTTTTTCTCCTTCAATTTGTTAATATAGTGTATCACATTGATTGATTCGCATATACCGAAGAATCCTTACATTCCTGGGATAAACCACACTTGATCATGGTGTATGATCCTTTTAATGTGCTGTTGATTTCTGTTTGCTAGTATTTTGTTGAGGATTTTTGCATCTATGTTCATCAGTGATATGGACCTGTAATTTTCTTTTTTTGTGATATCTTTGTCTGGTGTTGGTATCAGGGTGATTGTGGCCTCGTAGAATGAGTTTGGGAGTGTTCCTCCCTCTGTTATATTTTGGAAGAGTTTGAGAAGGATAGGTGTTAGCTCTTCTCTAAATGTTTGATAGAATTCGCCTGTGAAGCCATCTGGTCCTGGGCTTTTGTTTTTTGGAAGATTTTTAATCACAGTTTCAATTTCAGTGCTTGCGATTGGCCTGTTCATATTTTCTATTTCTTCCTGGTTCAGTCTCGGAAGGTTGTGCATTTCTAAAAATTTATCCATTTCTTCCAGGTTGTCCATTTTATTGGCATATAGTTGCTTGTAGTAATCTCTCATGATCCTTTGTATTTCTGCAGTGTCAGTGGTTACTTCTCCTTTTTCATTTCTAATTCTATTGATTTGAGTCTTCTCCCTTTTTCTCTTGATGAGTCTGGCTAATGGTTTATCAATTTTGTTTATCTTCTCAAAGAACCAGCTTTTACTTTTATTGATCTTTGCTATCGTTTCCTTCATTTCTTTTTCATTTACTTCTGATCTGATCTTTATGATTTCTTTCCTTCTGCTAACTTTGGGTTGTTTTTTTTTTTCTTTCTCTCATTGTTTTAGGTGTAAGGTTAGGTTGTCTTTTTGAGATGTTTCTTGTTTCTTAAGGTAGGGTTGTATTGCTATAATTTTCCCTCTTAGAACTGCTTTTGCTGCATCCCATAGGTTTTGGGTCGTTGTGTTTTCATTGTCATTTGTTTTTAGGTTTTTTTTGATTTCCTCTTTAATTTCTGCAGTGATCTCTTGGTTATTAAGTAGTGTGTTGTTTAGCCTCCATGTGTTTGCATTTCTTCCAGATTTTTTCCTGTAATTGATATCTAGTCTCATAGCATTGTGGTTGGAAAAGATACTTGATACGATTTCAATTTTCTTAAATTTACCAAGGCTTGATTTGTGACCCAGGGTATGATGTATCTTGAAGAATGTTCCATGAGCACTTGAGAAGAATGTGTATTCTGTTGTTTTGGATGGAATGTTCTATAAATATCAATAAGTCTGTCTTGTTTAATGTATCATTTAAAGCCTGTGTTTCCTTATTTATTTTCATATTGGATGATCTCTCCATTGGTGAAAGTGGGGTGATAAAGTCCCCTACTATGATTGTGTTACTGTCGATTTCCCCTTTTATGGCTGTTAGTATTTACCTTATGTATTGAGGTGCTCCTATGTTGGGTGCATAAATGTGTACAATTGTTATATCTTCTTTCTGGATTGATCCCTTTATCATTATGTAGTGTCCTTCTTTGTCTCTTGTACTAGTCTTTGTTTTAAAGTCTATTTTTTCTGATATGAGAATTGCTACTCCAGCTTTCTTTTGATTTCCATTTGCATGGAATATCTTTTCCATCCCCTCCCTTTCAGTCTGTATGTGTCCCTAGGTCTTAAGTTGGTCTCTTGTAGACAGCATATACATGGTTCTTGTTTTTGTGTACATTCAGCCAGTTTATGTCTTTTGGTTGGAGCATTTAATCCAGTTACATTTAAGGTAATTATCGATATGTATGTTCCTATTACCATTTTCTTAATTGTTTTGGGTTTATTATTGTAGGTCTTTTCCTTCTCTTGTGTTTCCTGCCTAGAGAAGTTCCTTTAGTATTTGTTGTAAAGCTGGGTTGGCGGTGCTGAATTCTTTTAGCTTTTGCTTGTATGTAAAGCTTTTAATTTCCCTGTCAAATTTGAATGAGATCCTTTCTGGGTAGAGTAATCTTGGCTGTAGGTTTTTCTCCTTCATCACTTTAAATATGTCCCATCATTCCTTTCTGGCTTGCAGAGTTTCTGCTGAAAGATCAGCTGTTAATCTTATGGGGATTCCCTTATGTGTTGTCATTTTTCCCTTGCTGCTTTTAATATTTGTTCTTTGTATTTAATTTTTGATAGTTTGATTAATATGTGTCTTGGCGGGTTTCTCCTTGGATTTATCCTGTATGGGACTCTCTGTGTTTCCTGAACTTGATTAACTATTTCCTTTCCCATATTAGGGAAGTTGTCAAATATAATCTCTTCAAATATTTTCTCAGTCCCTTTCTTTTTCTTTTCTTCTTTGGGACCCCTATAATTCGAATGTTGGAGCATTTAATGTTGTCCCAGAGGTCTCTGAGACTGTCCTCAATTCTTTTCATTCTTTTTTTTTTATTCTGCTCTGCAGTAATTATTTCCACTATTTTATCTTCCAGGTCACTTATCCATTCTTCTGCCTCAGATATTCTGCTATTGATCCCTTCTAGGTAATTTTGCATTTCATTTATTGTGTTGTTCATCACTGTTTGTTTGCTCTTTAGTTCTTCTAGGTCCTTGTTAAACGTTTCTTGTATTTTCTCCATTCTATATCCAAGATTTTGGATCATCTTTACTATCATTATTCTGAATTCTTTTTCAGGTAGACTGCTTATTTCTTCTTCATTTGTTAGGTCTGGTGGGTTTTTGCCTTGCTCCTTCATCTGCTGTGTGTTTCTCTGTCTTCTCATTTTGCTTAACTTACTGTGTTTTGGGTCTCCTTTTCGCAGGCTGCAGGTTCGTAGTTTCCGTTGTTTTTGGTGTTTTTCCCCAGTGGCTAAGGTTGGTTTAGTGGGTTGTGTAGGCCTCCTGGTGGAGGGAACGGGTGCCTTTGTTCTGTTGGATGAGGCTGGACTTATCTTTCTGGTGGGCAGGACCTCATCTGGTGGTGTGTATTGGGGTGTCTGTGAATTTAATATGATTTAGGCAGCCTCTCTGTTAATGGGTGGAGTTGTGTTCCTGTCTTGCTAGTTGTTTGGCATGGGTGTCCAGCACTGGAGCTTGCTGGTCATTGAGTGGAGCTCTGTATTAGCATTGAGTTGGAGATCTCTGGGAGAGCTCTCACTGATTGATATAGCGAGGGGCCGGGAGGTCTCTGGTGGACCAATGTCCTGAACTTGGCTCTCCCACCTCAGAGGCTCAGGCCTGATACCAGGCTGGAGCACCAAGACCCTGTCAGCCACACAGCTGAGACGAAAAGGGAGAAAAAAATAAAAAGAAGAAAGAAAAAAATAAAATAAAGTTATTAGAATACAAAATTAAAAACACTATTAAAATAAAAGAATTAAAAAGTATTAAAAAAAAGAGAAAAGAGCAATCAAACCAGTAAACAAATCCATCAATGATAACAAGCACTAAATCTATGCTAAAAAAACCAGACAGACAGAACCCTAGTACAAATGGTAAAAGCTAACCTATACATACAAAATCACACAAAGTAGCATACACATACACACTCACAAAAAGGAAATATATATATATATGTATAAATATAATATATAAAAAAAACAAAGGAAGAGATCAACCAAATCAGTAAACAAATCTACCAATGATAATAAGCTCTAAATACTAATAAATTAAGATAAACATAAAACTAGAAACAAATTAGACACAGAAAGTAAACCCTAAGTCTACAGTTGCTCCCAAAGTCCACTGCCTCAAGTTTGGGATGATTTTTTGTCTCTTCAGGTATTCCAGAGATGCAGGGTACATCAAGTTGATTGTGGAGATTTAATCCACTGCTCCTGAAGCTGCACAGAGAGATTTCCCTTTCTCTTCTTTGTTTGCACAGCTCCAGGGGTTCAGCTTTGGATTTGGACCCGCCTCTGTGTGTAGGTCACCCTCTGGCATCTCTTCTTCACCCAGACAGGAAGGGGTTAAAGGACTGGCTGATTTGGGGGCTTTGGCTCACTCTGGCTTGGGGAAGGGAGGGGTACGCAATGCGGGGCAAATCTGCAGTGGCAGAGGCCAGTGTGACTTTGCAGCAGCCTGAGGCATGCTGTGTTTCTCCCAAGGATATTGTCCCTGGATCATGGGACCCTGGCAGTGGAGGGCTGCACAGGCTGTGGGAGGGGAGATGTGGATAGTGACCTGTGCTTGCACACAGGATTCTTGGTGGCTGCAGCAGCAACATTAGCATTTCATGCCTGTCTCTGGTGTCCTCGCTGATAGCCATCGCTTGCGCCCATCTCTGGAGCTCGTTTAGGCGGCGTTCTGAATCCACTCTCCTCGTTCACCCCAAAACAATGGTCTCTTGCCTCTTAAGCAGTTCCAGACTTTTTCCTGGACTCCCTCCTGGCTAGCTGTGGTGCACTAGCCCCCTTCAGGCTGTGTTCATGCAGCCAACCCCAGTCCTCTCCCTGGGGTCTGACCTCCAAAGATGAGCCTCAGCTCCCAGCCCCCACCCATCCCGGTGGGTGAGCAGACAAACCTCTGGGGCTAGTGAGTGCTGGTTGGCAGTGATCCTCTGTGCGGGAATCTCTTCACTTTGCCCTCAGCACCACTGTTGGTGTGCTCTCCTCCGTGGCTCTGAAGCTTCCCACCCCCCCACCGACCACCCCGTCTCCACCAGTGAAGGGGCTTTCTAGTGTGTGGAAACTTTTCTTCCTTCACAGCTCCCTCCCAGAGGTGCAGGTCCCATTCCTATTCTTTTGTGTCTCTTTTTCCTTTATTCTTTTGCCCTATCCAGGTACATGGAGAGTTTCTTGCCTTTTGGGAAGTCTGAGGTCTTCTGTCAGTGTTCAGTAGGTGTAGGAGTTGTTCCACATGTAGATGTATTTTTGATGTATTTGTGGGAGGAAGGTTATCTCCACGTCTTACTCCTCCACCACCTTGAAGGTCCAACCATTGATCTTTTTATTGTCTCTATAGTTTTGCCTCTTCCAGAATATTTTGAAATTCTAGAATATCATATATTTAGAATCATACAGTATGCAGTCTTTTCAGATTGGCTCCTTTCACTTAGTCATATGTCTTTAAGGTTCATCCATGTCTTGTCATGGCTTGATAGCTCATTTCTTTTTAGTGCTGAATAATATGCCATTGTCTCAATGTACTGCAGTTTTTTTATCCATTCACCTACTGAAGGACGTCTTGGTCACTTCCAAGTTTTGGCAGTTATGAATAAAGAGTCTCTAAATTTCCATGTGCAGGTTTTACATGAATGTAAGTCTTCAACTCCTTTGGGTAAATAACAAGCAGAGTGATTGTTGGATCACTGGATTGTAAGAGTAGCTTTAGTCTTGTAAAAAATTGCCAAACTGTCTTCCAAAATGGCTGTACTATTTTGCATTTCTATCAGCAGTGAATGAGAGCTCCTGTTGCTCTACCTCTTTGTCAGTATTTGATGTTGTGTTTTGGATTTTGGCCATTCCAATAAATATGTACTGGTATCTCATTGTTTTAATTTGCAGTTGCCTATTGACTTAGAATGTGGACCATTTTTCATATACTTATTTGCCAACTGCTTATCTTCTTTGCTGAAGTCAGGTCTTTAACCATTTTTTAATCAGGTTATTTGTGTTATGCAATCTATGAGTTTTGCAAAAATTTTCTCTTAGTCTATGGCTTATCCTTTTATTCATTTAACATTGTCTTTCACAAAACAGAAGTTTTAAATATTATTTAATTATGAACCCAGATTATCAACTTTTTTAAAATGCTTTTCGTGTTATATCTAAAAAACCATCACCAAGCCCAAAGTCACATAGATTTGCTCCAATGTTTTCTTCTACGAGTGTTATATTTTTGTGTTTTACATTTAGGGCTATCATTTTGAGTTAATTTTTTGTGAAAGGTGTTAGATCCCTGTCTAGGTTTATTTCTTTGCATGTGGATGTCCAGTTGTTCCATCACCATTTGTTGCTTCATTGAATTGATTTGCTCTTTTTTCAAAGACCTATTGACTATATTTGTGTTGTTCTATTTCTAAGCTCTCTTCTGTTCCATTGATCTATTTATTCTTTTATGAATACCACACTCTCTTGATTACTGTAACTTTATAATAGGTCTTAAAGTAGGTTAATGTTACTCTTTCAACTTTGTTTTTCTTCTTCAATATTGTGTTGGTTTTGCTGAATCCTTTAGATTTAAAAATATTTATTATTAATATGAATTATTTCATACTCAGGATTAGTCATCTATATATTACTCCAATTTCCATTTGTTCATTCATTTCTTCACACCTCACTAGCTATTTTGCCTCAAGAGTTTTTGGAATTTTTATATGTAAGATATTTACATAAGCGAACATAATCAAATACATTATTACTATTATTTTGAAGAAAATGTTATCTTTTCTATTAAGAATAAGAAAAATAAAATTTCTATTTTACCTTCACTTTTTTCTGCTTTGTTGCTCTTCCTTTCTTCACGTAGGTTCGAGTTTCTGACATAAATCATTATCCTTCTCTCTAAAGAACTTTTAAAAAACAGTTCTTGCAAAACAGATCTACTGGAAATAAATTCTTTCATTTTTGTTTGTCTAAGAAATTATTTCTCTTTCGCTTTTGAAGAATGTTTTACAGGGACAGAATTTTGTTTTGTTTTGTTTTTTTCCCTCTCTACACTCTAAATACTTCACTTTACTCTCTAGTTGCATGGTTTCTGAGCAGAGGTAGAACATAATTATTTTTTTTCTCCTCTATAGGTAAGGCATTTTTTTCCCCTTTGGATTCTTTCAGGATTTTTTATTTATATTTGATTTTCTATAGTTTGAAAATGATATGCCTTGGTGTATCAACTGTTTGTGGCATTCATCCTGCTTGGTGTTCTCTAAGGTTTCTGAATCTGTGTATGACATTTATTTGGGTAAAATATGTCATTATTGTTTCAAAACTTTCTCCTGTTTCTTTTCTTTCTTCTTCTGCTATTCTTATTACACATATGTTACACCTTTCGTAGTTATCTCACAGTCTCTGGATATACTGTTCTGTTATTTTTTACAGTTTTTATTTTCTTTGCTTTTCAGTATTCACATGTTTCTATTGTTATATCCTCAAGCTCACATTCTCTTTTCAGCCAATCCAGTCTACTAATAAGTCCATCAAAGGCATTCTTCAGTTTTCTCACAGTATTTTTTATCTCTAGCATTACTTTTTGGTTCTTTCTTAATCTCTCAATCTCTCTCCTTGAAATGCCCATCTGTCCTTTCGTGCTATTTTATCCATTAGAATCCTAATGGATAAACTATTAATAATAGTAGTTTTAAATTTCCAGTCTGATAATTCCAACAACCCTGCCATATCTGGGTCTGGTTCTGTTCTTTGTTCTCTCTTCAAACTTTGTTTTGGTTTTTGGTATGTCTTGTATTTTTTAATTAATTATTTATTTTTTTTCTTGGTAGCTGGACATGATGTTTTGGATAAAAGGAACTGCTGTAAACAGGCCTATAGTAATGTGGTGGTGAGGTATGGGGGCGGGTAAGCATTCTGCCATCCTATAATTAGCTCTCAGTTTTTTAAGGAGCTTTTGCCTCTGGACTCTGAACTTCACAAGTGTTTCTCAGTTTTTGGGTTTTTTTTTTTCTCCTCTCTCCTTAGGTGGAATAGGTTGTCTAAGGGGCATAGAGCTAGGTAATTCCCTTCCCCCAGGTCAGTTAGGCTCTATTAATACCAGCAGGTTAGGCTCTGTTAATAAGTTTCTCTTGAGGGCAGGCCTTGTCAAGAAGAACAGAGTGACGTAGTATGTTTCAAAATGGTTCCTTTTTCCCTCCCTGTACCAGAAGCCTGAGCAGATTTTTCTCTGACTTTTTTTCTGGGAACCTGGAGATGCTCCTGGATGTCAATCTCACAGTACTGTGGGTGCCCTTTTATGAGTGGGGACTCCTGGGGTGTTTAACTCTCAAGAGTTGTCCACACTGATCCTCCAGCAATTTGTTAATCACATTTCATGTTTTCCTACCCTGCCACTGGTTCCCACTGCAGTTTCTGCTCTTGACTCTCTACTCAGGTAAGCTGTCTCTCCCTGTATTTACCTATCTGTGTCTCCAATCTTGATGGCAATGGTTTTCCCTGTATTCTCCCTTCTCTTAAGGAACGAAGAAGAGATGTTGATTTTTCAGTCTTCTCAGCTCTTTATTTGCTGTTAGGACAGTAGTTCCTTCTAATCTCCTCACATATGGAACCAGAATTAAAGAGTCCAGAATTTCTTACACCTATGAAATGGATAGGGAGATAGTAAGAGAAAAACCTCTCTCAATAAAATTCCATTTATAACTCTTTCTCATCTTATTCTTTAATAGTCAAAGTTCTTGACATAGCAGTTTTTCACCTTTTCTTCCAATTTATTTATTTTCTTAACTTCAGACCATTCATGAGACATCAATTCTTCCCCCTGAGTGTATGTATATCATTTTCCACTAGAGATGAAGTCTGTTTCTTCCTTCCCTTAAATCTGGGCTGGCCTTGATGACCAACAGAAAGTACGGAAGGGATATTTTGGTATTTTCAGAGCCAGTTTATAGAAATGTTTCAGCTTCCGCCCAGGTCTCTTGGAACACTCCTCCTGGGGAAGCTGCCATATTTGAAGTCAGACCACCCTGAGATTTCCATGATGTGAGGAGCAAGTTACTTGGTGAGGCCCTGAAGTATGAGATGCTATCCTGAAAGAGAAAGAGAGGCCAGACATGTCAGACATGTGAGTGCAGTAGCCAATCAGAAACAGATCCTCCAGATCCAGTTGCCTATACATGAATAAGATGCAAGAAGCCCAGAGAAGCCCACTTCAGATCCTGACCTATAAACTCATAAATCATTTTCCTAAGTGTTTCAGGTGATTTATTTAATCATCTTGCATTAAATTTATTTTAATACAAGTCAAAACTTACCTCTCTTCAAAACAGCACTTTAGTGGAAACAAACAAACAAATAAACATAAAAAAGTCTGTTATTGTAACCTTGCATGTGAATAGCTAATCAAGGTCATTGGGAAATTCTTTGAAATCAGGAAGCACCCTTGCAGTTGGAAAAAATAAAGCAACGATGATAGCTAAGGTCTGGTTAGGATAGTGTGAGCAACCCAGAGTAAAGCATTAACAAATATCAACTCAAAATAGTGAATCAAAAGCCTGATAGACACAAACCAAGAGTGAACCTAATAGGGTGGTCAAAATGTATGCAAACACTCTGGAATCAAGTCATCTTCAAGAATTGTTGGAGTATGTGGAAGGCATCAGTGAGAATAAAAGACCTGTCACTAAGGCCAAGGATTCTTACAGATTAGTTGTTCTTGGGAAGTCAAATGGCCAATATCCAGGAATGCCTTGATTGAAGTTTACAGCTGGAGATAATGAAGAGCACCTGGCTGAAACAGAGAGTGGGCAGAAGGGAGGTGTTTCCTGACAACTGTATTTTAGTTTTGTGGACAAGTATCCATTTTGGAATTTTATAAACCACTATCAAGAATGCAAAGCACATAGTGAGTATCTAGCCATGTTTACCAGGTTGTCTCACTTATATTTTTAAAATAAATAATTTTCATAGTAAATTTACTTTTTTGTTATACAATATTTTCAAAATTTTAAGGCTTTGTTTTAAAACTATCTGAATACCTTGACGATTTTGCTCAAATGCTTTCTCTGTGGCTTAAGAATATTTTGAGATTTTTGCTCATAGAAAAACACCTGGAGTTGTAAATTGTTAGCATGGTATACAATTAGCCTGTTTTATCACAGCTCCCTTCTTGCTAATTGTCCACCAAAGACCGGCAGAAGCTTTTGGTAACTTTTCTGTAAGTCAGCAGTTAAGACAAGATTTCCCATAGGCTAGTAAAATAAGGAGTCCCTTGCCTTCTACAACAAAATCCATATTGACAACTTGCCATAAGCCTGAGGGCTAAACCTAATTAGCAGAGTTTCATTTCCCAAAATAAATTAATTCAATCTAAACTTGGCTTAAAATGACTGAACTCTTACAGAACACTTTAAAAAAATATTATTACAAATGAGTGACTTTAATTACATACTCTTGTCAGGTTTTCTTGTACTTAGGAATTATCCAAGAAGCAAGACAGTCTGTTGAAACACTTCTAATCTGATTTCCCTTTGCATGACACACAATGTTCACATATTCTGACCCTTACCTCACTGTACAAGTTAATCTCCCACTTTTCCACACAGGACAAAACTAAATTTTGACAGGATGTATATGTGTATATTTGTATGCCTAATTACATACTATCTCCTCTGTTTGAAATGCTCTTTCCTGACTAGTATTTGGAAATCGTATTATTGTCTCAAATCTCCACTCTGGATAGATGTCTTCTGAAAGTGTTACTTATCCCTCTAGTAAAGTTTGAGGTTTTTACCCTTGTATTTAACCTTGTATTATAACAACTGTCTTACATCAATGTCATTGTTTATGGTCATCTACCCATTAGAATCCAAGTTCCTAAAAATCAAGGATATTGTTATATTTCCCTTCATTTCCAGAAAACTTATTAAATAAATGTTTAATAAGTATTTGCAGAATTAATGAGTGAAATGAGGCCAAAAACTTTTCAGCACATTGCAAGTAAATGGGACCTACAGTAGTACACACACATAATACTGTGCCTCAAGGCATATAATGTCACCCTGAGGGTAGATAGAGATAAAATCTAGCAGACAACATTAGATTAAGTCCCAATTATAATGTGAATGACACCTGTAATGATATAAAATTACTAGACAGATTTAGCATCAATATTCCTCACTTAGATGCTCTTCCAAAATATTTGCTTCATCTATATAAAAGTGTTTTCAGGTTGTAAGGGGATATTTTCAAATACAGTATAGCTGTGGAAAGTTTAGCGCTAAAGATATGAGGTCTCTCCATGGTGTGCGCCAAACCCCCTCACCAAGATGACCACTGAGAATTGTGAATAAAATTATATTTCTGTTATTCTAAATAAAATAAAAAAGTAAAAATTTACAAGTGTTTTATTTAGATTTACTGTGATACCCTGATGTAACCTCTATGTCAGATGATTTAATGTCTATTAAGCATAGTGCCTAGTACAGAGTATGTGTTCAATAATGTTGCTCAATATAAATTAACATGCAATAAATTATAGCTCATTATTATTAGTGGAAACATATTTTATTTATTTTTATCTTTGAAATAGTATTTTTTCTTATAACAGTGAATTAACACTTTTATTAATTTAAAGTGAAATAGGTATTGTTTTAGACCAAATGTTTGTGTCCCCACCCTGCAAATTCATATGTTGAAATCCTAACCCATGATACAATGGTATTAGGAGATGGAACCTTTGGGAGGTGATTTGGTCATGTGAGTGGAGCCCTCAAAAATGTAATTAGTGCCTTTATGAGCGTTCTCTCTGTTCTCCCATGTAAGGTTATAAGGAGAAAGCCATCTACAACCGAGGAAGAGAGCCCTCAAGAAAAACCTAATCATGCTGGTCCTCATCTCAAACTTCCAGCCTCCAGTACTATAAGAAATAATTTCGCTGTTAATAGACTGCTCACTTTATTGTATTTTTTAATAGCAGCCTGAACTGACATGAAGTGGTTCTATAAAATTTTTTCATTTCACTCAAAATACTCATTCACAAATCATATACTAAGCATTTATGGTCAAGCACTGCCAAACAAAAGAACCAAGATCTCCTTCTTAAGGAAGTTATATTGTAAAAGGGAAGAATAAGTAATAATTATATTAGTAAATCATATGACACATACAAATGATAATGAAAACTATGTAACATATGGGATTGAAGAGCAAGGTAGGAACATTCACTGGGAATGGGGCAGGTTGTAATATCAAATTTGGTGGTATTTTCTTGCTGCTTTGATTGACACTAATAATGTCCAAAGATATGGCTAAAGTTGTTAAATATTATTTTTAAATTAAGATAATCTTAATAATAACTTAGTTCTATATTTCTATGTCTGTAGAGAAGAAAACAACTGCTTTTATTGTCTTTTGTTGAGATCCTTATTTGAAATATTAGTTGAATTGACAAAATCAGTTAGTCCTTACGAAATGGTTTTGAAAACCTTGTATCCCATGATCAACTTTGTGAGCAGATATAAGACCAGGGACAGTTTAGTTTATACATTAAGAAAAGAAGCCCCATCACTTTAACAATTTTACAATAACAAGCAGAAATGAAATTACTGTTTAGTGAACAATCCATGTGAGGATTTTTATCCACTTTATTCATTTATTTTTTGGGAGGCTGTCTCTTTTCTTCCTTCTTTGTAAATTAAAGTATAATTGAATTACAATATTATAATAGTTTCAGATGTTCAACATAGTGATTTGATATTTTTACACATAAAATGATCACCACGGTAAGTCTAGTTACCATCTGTCACGATACAAAGTTATTACAATATTATTAACTATATTCCTTATGCTGTGTATTTTATCTCAGTGACTTATTTATTTTATAATTGAAAGTTTGTACCTCTTAATTCCACCCACCTATTTGAACCATCCCTTCCCCCTTTTCCTTCTGGCAACTAGCAGTTTGTTCTCTGTATCTATGAATCTGTTTCTGCTTTGCTTTATTTGTTCCTTTGTTTGGTTTTTAAGTTTCCACATATAAGTGAAATCAAATGGGATCCTCCTTATAGAGTTTATCTTATTTAATTCTTAAGAACCACCATAAGGTAATTATTTTATAATTCTTTTACAGTTGAGGGAATCAGTGTTCAGGGGAGTGAAGGAAATATCTAGAATTATACTTAGATCAAATAGCAAAACTAGAACATAAATCCAGTCTGACTCCAAAGTTAATGGCTTTTTCACTATAGCTTCAAATATTTTTTTATCTTTTCTACAATCTTCTTTTAATGCTAATGGCAACTAAAATAGGCCTTAAACAGAATGATCTTGACATATCTGTACTATTCTCATTTTCACACTTTAGTTTCTTATGTAGGACAAAGATAAAAATTCAATTTTCCTTGAATTCTTGTAACAGCTGAATCATTTTTATATGTGAAGAACTTTCCTAAAACAAACAAAAAAAAAAGCCCATTTCTGTTACTATTCTTTTGTGGTGTCACAGACTTGCTAATTAGCTCTACAAACTCCTGTGGCATTTTATTCTGACTTGGGTTACAATGACTCACACATGAGTCAATTATTGAAATGATGATGCATAACAAGGATGAGCAGTGATGAAATGCAATAGTGTTCTTATTTTCAAAACAGTTGAATAATATAAATCTTATCTGCACTAATTCTCCAGTGTTATTATCTTTAGAATGAAACACCTGTCATGGCCCGTAAGTTAAAATTGGGTTTTTTACTCAAAGCTACATTCATCTATAATTGATGTAACTAAATGTGGGGTAGAAGGATCAAGACTTACACAATACCATTAATTATATGCCTTGTTGGCAACAACAAAAATAATAGAAACTGCTATTAATCAGACATTTTCTATATGCCAGGTACTGTGTTTATATGAGTGCATTTGTTTGTAGTCTCATTTTATTCTCAAATCATCCCTTAAAATTTGTTTTAGCCATGAGGGAAAAGCAACAGGTAGAATTTAGTAATTTGCCTAAAGTCGTAGATCTACTAAGTAACATGGCAAGAATTCACACCTAGATTTTTCTGACTGTCAATTTATTGTCTATTATACTGTATTCTTTCTGGAAGTAGTGGAGACTTCTTCTCAGCATTTAGTCAAAGTGCAGATTTCTTCTGTATGATTATTATCACAGAAGGTAACTTAATGTGATTACACTAGACAAGTAGTTTTCAAAGTATTGTCCACAGACTTCTAGGCAGGTCAGAGAAACTTCCAGGAGACAGCAAAGACAGAACAATTTTCATAATGATACTAAGATATTATTTGCCTTTTTCATTGTGCTGGCTTGTGCACTGATGTTGCAAAAGCAATGGTTGTAGAACTATTGGTTCTTTGGCATGATTCAAGGTTGTGGAATCAAGCTATATTTATCATTGTATTCCTCACTCCGCATTCACAGAAAAAACTTAAAAAACAATAAATAACTACAAAAAGAAATAAACAAGCACAAAACAGTTTTACTGAAGGTTGTCCCTGATAAAGCAGGAAAGATGTTTTAATTGTATCAGGTATACAACCTTGAGCATGTATCTTTTTGACATTCTGTGTGAAAAATGACTTGCACAGAAAGCATTTCTTCTGTACGCCAAAGTACAATGTTATGTCCACGTAAAGCACTTGTATGTTTGTTGTGAGTGGTGAGCTGAATTAGCTGATTTTTCCATGCAACCTCATTTAATTTAAAACAATAGCTGACAGATAAACCATAGCTAGTCACACTTTGGTATTTTGATGTATTTTTGGTATTTTAATATATTTTTGGTATTTTATGTATTTTAATGTAACAAGGTTAAAATAATTCACTGCTACTGTTTCAGCATCCACATTTTAACTAACTTTTAAGAAAGTATTAAGAAAGTTGCTGAGTTTCTGTGTAGTAACAAAGAAAAATATCTATCATGCTCTGAAAGGGTTAACAAAATATTCCTATTTTTCCAGCTACATATCTGTATTTTCTTCATATAGTTCAACTAAAGCAGTATAATAGAACAGATTTTACATAGAAATTGATATGAGTCCAGCTACCCTCTATTAAACCTAATATTAAAGTTTTTCAAAAATTAAAAAATTGATGCTACTCTCCTTGTTAATTTTTTGCTTTGAAAAAATTATTATTTAACATATATGTTAAGTTAATGTGTAATATGTTTTTATTTTTAAAATATTGAATATATATCTTTAAAGTTTCCCATTTTTAATTTCCAATATGGTAAATATTGTAGATAAAGCCCATATAGGAAAAAAAGAAAAGGTCTTTACGTTCTCAATATTTTTTAAGAGCGTACAGATGTTCTGAGACCCAAAAGTTTGACAGCCTAGCAATAGACATGAGATTCTTTAAAAACGCTTTATTTTCCTCTTTCTTTTCATCCTTCTCTTCCTCCTCTTCCCTCTCTTTCCTCCTCCTCCTCCCTCTCCTCCTCCACCGTCACTTCCTCCCCTTCTTCTTTTTCTTCTTCTTTCTTCTCCTTTTTCAACTTCTTTTTACTTGCTGTATCTATCGTGGTACTGGAAAATTGTAAAAGTCAATGAATATTGAATAGAAACATAAATATTATACACATTATAAATGTGTTTTTAATGACTTTGCTTTTCTACATAGGATCACTTGATCCATTTCTTTAACGAGTTCCTGGGCAAGGTCATGATTATGCTGATGCATTCCAAATGTATTAAATATAGACATAATGGAGAGGTATACATGCACAACTATATTTGCTTGTGTGTGTACCACGTGTGCAGACATAGGTAGATGTGCTAAATGTAGGACCCTGGGAAGAGGGAAAGCAGACAAGACTGTTAATAACAACCATGTACATTATTCTAATTTAAAGATATACTTAATGTATCAAGAGGAGATTAAGTCACTAACTCTATAGGGCTCATAAGACTTCATATAGAAGAAATGCTTCCTTCCAGCCATGACAGCATGGATGAACATAGAGAACATCATAATAAGTGAAATAACAAATAATGAATGATTCCATTTATATGAGGTATCTAAAATACTCAAAAACTTGACATATACACACTACTACATGTGAAATAGGTAACTAATAAGGACTTATTGTATAGCACAGGGAACTCTTCTTAATACTCTGTGATGACCTATATGGGAAGAGAATCTAAAAAAGAGTTTATTTATATAAATGTATAACTGATTCACTTTACTATACAGCAGAAACTAATACAACATTTTAAATCAACTATAGTCCAATAAAATATTTTTAAAAAAGAAAATAATCAAAAACTCATAGAAACAGAGAACAGAAGGTGGTTACCAGGAGCAGGGATGAGATGGAAATGAGAGTTACTGTTCAATGGGTACAAAGTTTTGTAACCAACTAATGCCAAAAGAATGGTACCATAACAAAATTATAGATGTATCTAAAACCAACATATATATGTATATATTTATATATGTGTGTATATGTGTGTATATATCTCATATATATATATATATGTATGTATATATATATGATACAGAAAAAAAGAAATGCTTCAAGTTTTCAGGCTATGCAACTACATCATTTCCACTTATTAAAAGTTGCTACATCACAACTCTGGAATATGGTAGGTGCTAAATAAATAATATTTATTTGTAGATACCTGAGTAAAACTCCTGGAATCTGCACCAGTGAAATTAAATCTTTTCCTATATTATACCCCACTTACATTTGGTTTGTGCTTATGGTACTTTTCAGTCTGCTCTCCAGGTTATTTGTTACATATCTTTCTCCACCATTAGCTTGTGAACTCCTGTGTTCAAGGACTACAACTTATTCATCTTTGTATCCTCCACCCCATAGACTGCTTTGCACTCTTGTTGTCATTTATGTTTTCACTTGCTTGACTTAGAAGCAATATCAAAATTTGAGAAGACAATATCAAAATTTGAGAAGACAAATAAATGGATAGGATGTGAGACTGACTTCCAACACATTTAATTTCTCCCCAGTATTGTCTTTTATTTCAGTAATTCTGTGTACCAAACTAAAGTCAGACATCTCTGAAGAGCCGGGAGGGTGCCAGAAAGATAGCAAAGGAGGTGGAAGGCTGATTATATCTTCTCTGGCTACTCCAGTAAGTGCTGCAACATCAAGATCAATATTGCAGAATGAAATTCCAAGAATCAACAGTGACAAAACAAAAGCAAAACATTGTTTTGCTGAGGATTTAGCCTGGACTTAAGCTCTATCCACAGTGGAATAGAGACAGTCTAGGCCAACCTCCATGAGAAAATTCTTTCTAAAGGAGGAACATTAGGCATTTCAAACATGACGACAACACATTTTGTTAGTGTGAGATAAGGGCCATTCTGGACACAGCATGTGGTGTGCTCTTCAGATTAGTCTCATTTCCAGTCCCAATGTAATTACGCTGAATCCCACTGCACTAAAGAGAGCTGGACTGGGAATTTAAATAAAAGTGAAAATTCTGTTTCACTAAAAATTATTTGAAGTAACAATTAAGACACACATAGCACTGTTTTATTTACAGTCAACACAATATAATAAAAAGCGGGGAGAAGCATTCTCTCCCATGTTGTAACTCAGTACATTAGAGTTTTGGCAGTTTGAGGATTCCAATGTGCCAAAGCATCTTAAGCTAGAAAAAGAGTTGTCTTGTGGATCTAGTAGAACATAGCAGCAGTGTCCAAAAAACCCTCTAATACTAAGTAAATGCAGTGGGGACCCATAAGAAGTGAAGTGATGCATGAGAAGAGAGCATAAGTGGCAATACCACACAAAACCTGAAAAAAGTTGTTCATAATCATTATTAAACATATCTTGTGCTTCTTAAAATTAGTCACAAGGGACTTTCTTGTAGGTAAGTGATTGCAAGTGGGAAGAAGAGCAGTCATAAATAGATTATATGTAAATAATTTCATACTTTTCTGTTTTATGTCTGTTCACCTTTTATTCCCCATTGCAATCTCATTCATTTAAAAAGATAAATATAGGCACCTATTAAATCTCTTCATCTACAGCCCCCAGTGAGTACTTCACAAATGTTTGACCAACTAGTATTGGGTTGAAATGGGCTGGCCCATAGATGGCACATCCTTCTATTAGTAAAACCCAGTTATTAGTAAAACACTTAAATGTCCCCCAAAGAGGGGAAAAAACATTCAAACAAACGAACAAAAACAAAACAACGAATACATTGCTACTTTGAGTTTGAATTATGATCACTAAACAAGGCTGTAAACACCCCTAAAATTATGCTGACAAACCTCTCTTTAAATTAAAAAAACAAAATGTTGCCTTAGAGCTAAATGCTTTAATTGGCCCAGACACTTACTATCCTGTAGTCTTGGACAGTTCTTTCGTACAATTGTTTTCCTCAAACTTACCACATTTCCTTGCATTGCCTTTATATCAGCTGGTGCTTTGTTTTCAATTTTGCAGATAGAAGAGAAACAATCAGAAGAGAATTTCTAGGCTTCCATCATACTTCAATCTGCTTTAGTCATTATGCCATATTTCCTCTTCAATTTCAATGGGTAAAATATTCCTGTTCCCATGAACTACTCCCATTCACTCTACCCTACTGAAACAAACAAACAAACAAACAAACACTTAAATTAGTCTCTCCTGCATCATCAATTTTTCCTTTCTCAAATTATTTCAGACTACAACATGTAGTAATGTCTATCATCTTTAAAAATAAATCCCTTGAACTCTTATTCTCTTCCAAGTAAAGTTTATTTTCTTCCCACCTTTTCAGCTAAAATTCACAAGTTATTTATACTCAGTGCCTGCACATTGTTTTCCCTCTCTCTTTCAAGAATAATTATTTAAATTTGATATATACCAAAGAACTATTTTTACTTGCATGGGTTGTAAAACAAAAGATGCACTCATGGACTTAGCATTTAACCTATCAGGTTTTTATTAATAACATTGAATCTGTTATTCTGTTGCTATGTGTAGCATCGCTTCATTAATTTTTGCCTATTGTGTGATGTTGCATGGTGAGAATGGATCATTATGTATTGATTGGCTGCATTTTTGATTTTCTTCTTTATTATTTTTGCTCTTACTAACAATTTGCAATGAACATTCTTGTATATGTCTCCCTATCTATAGAAGCATGGTTTTCTTTAAGATACTTAGAAGTGTAATTGCCAGGACATAGGATATATGCATATTAGCTTCAGCCTATGCACATTTATCCAAGGTTGTTGTACCATGTTGTCCTTCCACAAGTAGTAGATAAGAGTTATTGTTGCTCCAATTTTGCCAACAATTGGTAATCTCTGATTTCCTTAATTTCAAATTAACTGAGTGCCAGTATATCATCTCAATTTGCCTTAATTTGTATTCTCTTGATCACCTATTAGGCTGAAACCCATGACTTGTGTTTATGGGCAATTGCCTTTTATTTACATTTTTCCTCTTATGTAAAATGACTTATTTATGTATATTTTTGCACATATTTCCACTGGACTGTTGGAGTTTTGCTTATTGATTTGTAGGATTTTGTTACATGTTCTGTATATAAACGTATTGTTAGTAATGTGTGTTATGAAGATCTTTCCATTTTTTTAAACTTGAGTTATAATTTACACACTGCCAAATTCCTTATTTTAGAGTGTACAGTTCATTTTTAGTATATTCACAAAGAAGTACAACCATATTTTGATTGCCTGCTCTTCATCTCATTAATGAGAGAGGGAGTCTCACCCTAGAGTTATGGAGATGGCCAAACACATGAAAGCTGACACTGAGCAGATGAAATTGATATATGTTATTAATCATACATACTCAAATTCCCAGGGGAGGCCACAGCATGCCACACAGGGCCACACAGAAGTTGTGCTCAGAAACACAGTGAAGGAGCAGGGGTTGTGGGAGGCAGGCTTTGAAGTATCAGGAGGGTGGAGTGATCCTTGGTTCCCACAAAAAGATGTTTTTGGTTTGTTTGAATAGTTCCATAGACTGGTAGGGAACTAAAACCTGCTAGTTAGGGATAAGCAGGAATTTTGCCCTGTGTCTGTGATAATGGGGGTTGTTTATGTAGGGGACCTTATCCATAGGAGTAGACTGGGGAGGATGGCTTACAGTTCAGCTATTAGACCCACAACATCCCCTTCATTTCCAATGCCAAAGCAACACATAATATTGAACCTTCATAGTACTGATCCACAATCATGACCACTTTCCATTTTTAGAACATCTTAATCACCCCCCAAAGAATGGCCGTACCCATTAAGTCACTCCACATCCCTCCTTTCCCCAGACAGGCAACCACAAATCCACTTTCTATCTCTGTGAATTTGCCTATTTGGAACATTTCATATAAATGGGATAATACAATAAATGAAGCTTTGTGTCTGTTTTTCTCATTTAACATGTTTTCAAGGTTCATCTAATTGTAACATGTATCAGTATTCCATTCTTCTTATGGCTGAATAATATTCCATTGTAAAGATATACCACTTTTGTTTCCCCATTCATCAGTTGATAGACAATTGTGACACTTTTTGGCTATTATGAATAATAATTCTATGAATATTCATACAAGTTTTTATGTGGATGTATATTTTCAACTTGCTTGTGTATATACGCAGGAGTGGAATTGCTCGGTCAGATGGTAAGCCTGTGTTTAAATTTTTGAGGGACAACTAAAATGATTCTCTAAATCAGATGCCCCCACTTTACATTTTGCTTTACTGCACCAGCAAATATGAGGATTTGAGGGTTTGAATTTCTTCACGTTTTTGCCAACATTTGATATTTTCTATATTTTTTGTTATAGCCATCCTATCTTGTGATGAGAACTTTTAAGTAATAAGTTAGTACTGACTTTTTACTTTTATGTCTTTGTTCCACGTGAAATTGATTTATTTGCATGGCATGTTATAAACATCATTTTTTTCAATATTGATAACTAATTGTCCTAGAAACCTTTATCTATTAGTCCCTTTTCTTTTAGTAATCTAGACTCACACTTGATATAAATTAAATTTCTAGGTTTCTCTATCTTGTTCTATTTTTCAGTATGTGTATACTTTATCTTCATGTTATGATTTTGAAAAAAATTCTTGATACCTAAGAGGAGATTGCCTACTTTCTGTTCCTTTGAAAGTGATCTGGCTATTTCTTGACCTTTTGTCTTTCATATGAGTTCAAAATTAGTTTATCATATTTTTCAAAGAACTCTTCTAAGATTTTAATTGGAATTGCATTGAGTTGACAAATCAGCATGGAGAGTATTGACAGATTCATGTTTGTGAATCTTGCCTATCATGTGCATAATATATTGCTTCATTATTATAAGGCCCACATGTAGGTATCAGCTTCCATTCATGTGATAGCTGCATAATGAGCAAATTGAGGCTATATTTTAATTTATTATAATTCTAGTTACTAAACATAGCTTACAGACAACATGCCTGGCTGTCCAAATCTTCCTTTTTGTTTAAATAATGCACTTTAATACCCTCAGGTTTGCAGTAGCTTTTTCAATTCCAGTCTTGACATTCAAGCATGTTAATGAATTTGTACAGGCCCAAAATAAAGGAACTAACTGAAATACTCTTCTACTTCAGTGCTTAGTTCCAAAAAAAAAAAGAATTCAACAAATGCCCAAACCGATGTAACATTAGATAGAAAAGAATGTGAAATCAAATGGATATTACCAAAATGGAAGAGAAACTCACAGGAAAGGACATTATACAGCATTACAAGTTTTCAAAAGGAAACTAAACCCAATTAGCACAAAGATACATCTCTTTCAACTAAATGCTGAAAGCCTCTTTAGGAGTATTTAATTCATATATCACTTCTAAGTAGATTGGAAAATAAAGGTTTCTAACGGCAATGGATTTAAATTCAAAGGCTGGAATCACACTCACCCAAATCAGAGATCTTACCAAGTAGCACATTTTACTAAATATTTCAATGCACACATAACCTGAGGCACAAATATAGCTGGAGACTTCAGGGATTGTCAACTCAACTGTCCTTCTTGCTACTTTGGATGTCTCTTGCCCACATTGAGTAGGAGATCCCCTAATTACTATGTGCAGCTACATTCGTGACCAAAAACGAGATCTGTTTTGATCATTAAACATCTCCATTTTATACTCAGAGTGTCACATAGAATAAGTGACAGTTTTTTGAAAGCTATGCACTAGAAATCCATTGATTGTAGATTTGTTTACTATAAACATTGCTAGACAGTCTAGGTACGTCTTTCTAAAGCATTCTATAGATAAGGAATCTCCTAGTAGTAAATATCATTAGTTTGATTTCCAGAAGGTTTAGCATTAGCATTAGCATTTTAAGTTTGACTAGCTTAGTTGCTTTCTTTCCTGGACTACCCCCCTGTAACAGGAGAAAATGAATTATAGACCTGCAGCTTAACAATTTACTTCACAATATTTACAAAATTTGAATTGCACTAAACAGAATTCATAGGATAGACAATATTCGAAAATAATTATAGATTTATTTATGGATCATTTTTAAAGGTATAGAATTAAAATAATGGTTTTTGAATTCAGAATATGCTTTTGAAATATTAAAATATTTATGCAAAATGTTTTAATAGCAAACTCACATCACTTGTAACTTATTCTTTAAAAAACATATTAACATGAAGCTAAAACACCTCCTTTGATTCTACTGTCTTTTTTTTTCTGCTTAGAATTTACTGCATCAACATTGAACATTTTCACTCAGCATACTTATATCTTACTCAGAATATTTAACAAACATGATACTCACTGAAGAACAATTAAAGCATATCATCTGCAGAGAATATATATTTATTTATATATGTAAAAACAAATATTTACTTTGTGAAAATAATTGCTTATATTTTTAAAAGAAATGTCATAAAATAATGTTGAATATTATCAAATACCATTTCAACCTTTCAATGTGCAATTATAATTCCCTTTGATTTATAAATATGTTGAATATTAGCAATCCATTAGTAAATATAAAATGTGGCTTACTTTCTTGAGTTAGTCACATTATATTCTTCTTTAGATAAGCTATTCAAATCTATTTGCTAATATATTTGTTTTTTTACACCAATGCAATCTACAACTTGGGGCTGGTGCTTTTCTTTTTCTTCCAGTGGTTTGTTATCAATTTTTTTACATAGAAATTATGGTTTAATTTTTTCCATTTCATCCTATGTGGATTTTGGCAAGTTTTTTTCTTTTTTTCTCCAAAGTTTTTTTATCTCTAAAAATGCCTTGATTTAGTCCAGCTGTTTAACTTATTTTAAAAAGTTTTAGAATTTTACTGAAAATGATATTTTTTAAAAAATTTCTTATATCTGTGATTATTTCCTCCCTCCTTAAAATGACCTGAAATATGAAAAAGATTATTTACTATGTGCTGTCTAATTAATGAAGTTTCCTTAAAGTAAAAAAAAAAAAAATAGCTGGCTTTAAGATGAGTTGATTTTATTTAAAGAAAATGTTAAAAAGCTAAAATATATTCTATTTCTATTTTTCAGCTTATTCATACAAGTCTCTAAAACACTTACTGTTTATACAGTTAAATGATTCCTCCATTTCCATGGTAATAAGTCTTATATCCTGCTTATATTTGGTGAACAATTATCTAAAAATAAGTATTTGTTAAATTGACAAAAATAGATGAATACAAGTATAATTGACACTTCAGAAATTTTATAGTAACTATAAATATCAAAGGCTTTTTAAAGTAAATATGCTTGATTCTGTACTTTCAATATCTTTTGCATTTTACTGAACAAGATAGCTTGGCATGCATTTCTATGTTATAAACTGGTGAACCAGTAAACTCTTCAACCAGTTAAGTTGGCAAAACTTACCCTTATTCAGTAGGACTGTAGTAATCATAAGAAAGAAAAGTGACTGATGAGGATGGAATTGTTAAATAAAAGTCTCAGAAATTTAGTCCTGAGTATCTTGATCACAATGTCCCCCATTGGAGCTCTGTCATAGTGACCCTATTTCATTCCTGCAGCCCATCCCTTCGAGTACGTTACAGAAAACAGCAGAACTAAGACCCCATTTCAAAATGAGTAACATCATAAGGAAACTAGCTTAGGAATTCATTTATAACAAAAATCTCTCAAATAATACTTACAGTATAAATTATACAAGGAATTATAAAAATATGTTTTAAAACATGAATTTTATAAAATCAAAGAAAATAGTGGTATTTCCTAAACAAGAGTACAAAAAAGAAATACTAGCCTTCAAAAAGATTATAATACCACAGAAGGAGATGAAATGTAAACTGGTAGAACTCAGGAAAGAAATGAAAGTGAAAATTAAGATATTACATAAATTAGAGCCTCATTGAAAGTGTTGATTCTCCCCCGATTACCCTAGTGAGTAATCTGCTGCCAGCTTTGTACTACGCCAAGACCCCCTCAATCACTGCAACAACATGTTGTTGCATGTTGAAAAGGAAGAGTGATAATCCCGTGTTTTGGACAAGTTCCTGTTCCGAGGCTATAATTACACATTGGCAACTTTCACTTCCTCTTCCTATAGCTGCTTCTCCTGGGGAGGAACTTCAAATGTATCACCTCACCAGGAGTGCTTTCTGCTGCCCTCTGTGCTCATTGAGAATTCAGGGAGGAGGAATCATGAAATGCTGAGATTTACAGCACTGTGGTTCACAGATGACACACTGTGAAAATGTCTCAGCCTCAACCCTCAAGCCAGCAGGCTCACAGTCATCCTTAGGCTTGTCTGAAACAGAAACTCAATGAAAACACCTTGGCAGATGCACAATAAAAAGAAACAAGGAAATAATGCTTTTGAGGGAAGGACTTTGAGGAAATGCCAGGATGTCATCTTACTTTTGGCTAGAAAATTTCCTTCTTAAACTATTTCTCTACTTGATATTACCACGACTATCAGACTTCTTAGACTTGCAGAGGCACATACTAGCTAAAATATTTCCAAGCTTGTTTTAGAGTGAAATAATGGCTTCCCATTTCACATCAGGTCCATACTGAGGCTGTAAAAATTGTGTTAAGTAGTTCAATGTGTCTTTGTTATTTGACAATTTGCAGTACCTGAAGAATCATTGCATTGTATTTTATGTCAGTCATTTGGGGAATTGCAGAGTGCTTTTGATAATGATACTGAGGCACAAATGCTACAGGTCCATAAAAATTTTGGAGAGACTGTAGCACTAGTTGACTTGTAAGAAGTGGTTTAGTTCTAGCTCACTCATAAGGGGTTGAGTTTACTTGTGCTATTAGGTACATTGTTTCTGAGCTTCCTCATTTATAAAATGAGTTCCCAACATCTGCCCTGGATATTTAATGGGCATTTCAGAATATGCCTCACACTTTCACACCTATATGCCTTGCCAAATGTTATTTCTTCTGTACAAGAATGCTCATGCCCATTCTTTCTTCTATGCCGGGTAAACTCATCTTCTTGTTTATTCTTCTTTCTTATCCTCACTCTTTTCTAACTTCTCCCATTACTAAGAAATAATACTTGTTATCTCCTCTGTATTCTACAGTTCACTTAGTATTTTTTAGTAAACATTCTGATTCCTAACTCTGAGAGATTATGACTTACAGGTCTGGTGGAGATCATGAATCTGTAATTTTTAACAAACTCACTGATGATTCTTATATAAAAAGTTCCTTGGCACTCAATTTAAGAAAGTCTCTGATGATAGCTTCTCATATATATATCCATTCTAGCTCTTACCATATTGTTACTACAACTAAATCACTGAAAATAGAGGTCATGTTTTAATTACTACTTCAATGCCTACAACATAATAGAAAAATAAAATTGATACATTTTCATTGAATGAATGAAGCAAAACAGGAAAATACAATGCCGTAAGAGGAGATTTTCTGATACTATATCTTCTACTGCTTCTTTGGTTGAACCATGAATGGGAGCACTTCACCACAGCAACAGGCTAAAGAAGAAAAATCACATGTTCATATCAATTGAGGCAAAAACAAATATTTGACAGAATTTAATACCCACTCAAGGTAAAATTTCTCAGCAGACTATGATTAGAAGAGAGTTTCTCCAACTTGATAAAAAGCATCTACAAAACACCATCAGTTAAAATAAGAATGGTGACTGATTGGTTATTTCCTAACTAAGATTGGGAACAAGACAAGTATGTTCACTCTCACCATTCTTTTTCAACATAGTACTGGACATTTTAGTCAGTCAAATAAAAAGATAAAAAGAAAAAAAAATGCATTGTGATTGGAAAGTAAGAATTAAAACAGTCTCTGTTGCAGGTGATGTGAAATTCAATGTAGAAAATCCCAAGGAATCTACAAAAAATTAAACCCTTAAGTGTGTTCAGTAAGGTTGCAAGACCTAAGATTAGCACACAAAAATTATTTGTATTTCTGTGCATGAAAACTAAAATTAAAAACACAATAGCATTTATAATCACTCAAAATTATCAGCTTAGAGTTCTATATTCAGAGAAAATACGTTTCAAAGATGAATTCAAAAGATTTTTAAGACATTCAAAACTGAAAGAATTCATTGCCTATAGACCTATACTAAAAGAAATATTAAAATATTAAAAGTTCCTTAGTGGAATAAAACTATATCAGATAGAACTATGCATCTATACAGAGCAATGATGAACACTAGAAATGATAACTACCTTGTAAGTATATAGATATTTTCTACTTACTTAAAGGTCTTTAAAAGACCACTGACTGTTTAAACAAACAAACAAAAAGAACAAATTACTGTGGAATTTACTATTTATATATGGTAAAATTGCAGGCTAAATGAAGAAATATACAATTGTAAGGTGTTTGTGCTATATGTAAAATGGCATAATAGCACATTAAGGTAAATTATGATTAGGTTGTATACTGTAAATTCAAAAAACTATTAAAATTGAAAAGTAAAGAGTCACAGGTAATATAATAAGCTAATAAATTAGATAAAATAAAATTATATAAAGTACTCATAAATCCTAAGTATCCAAGAAAAATAAGAGAAAGGAAATAAAAATGGGACCAATAAAATACAAACAGCAGTAAACTAGAACTGAACCTAACCACATCAGTGTTCATTTTAAATGTAGTTTAAACACCCTAATTAAAAGAATGAAATTGTCAGATTGTATAAAAAAGAAAGAACCAAGTGTATAAATCAGCTGATCTATAAAGAAATGAACAGGTTAAAAGTAAAAAACAGTGAGATCAACATCAGAAATGTTACAGGAAGGATCTTGGTGAAGGCACTCTCCTACAAAAACTAACAAAAATATGGGCAAAAAACAATTAAAATCAACTATTTTAGAACTCTTTTTAGTAACTGAATCCATAGAAACAATTGAATTCATCCACTGGGAGAAACTACTGAATTTTGGTAAGATAGCAGGGTCTAGGGTGTTTTAACTTGGGAATATTCCCATCCCACCTCTTTCCCCAGTTCAGTGGAGTGGTAGCCATGAAAAGGTGACAGCCTTTTAGCTAACAGAGAATAATGTCTGTTTTGGTATTACAAGTACTATGACCAGAAATAGTCAATATTTAGTCCAAACTTTCAAGTCCCAGGAAAATCTCTAAGTCCTGGTTTCATAGTTATTTGATTTCACTCACGGTACAGCATAGTGGCATTAAAACAAAGCAAAACACAAACAAAAAACACCTCCAGGACATTTATATGCAAGTGTGTGTGTGTATATATTTTTATATATATAACATCTTCTTTACACATTCATCTGTTGATGGACACTTGAGTAGCTTCTATATCTTGGCTACTGTAAATAATGCTGTTATTAACACTGGGATGCATGTATCTTTTCAACTCAGTGTTTTTGTTTTTTTCCAATATATACCCAGAGTGGAATTGCTGGATCATATGTTAGTTCTATTTTGAGTTCTTTGAGGAAGTTCCATACTGTATTCCATAGAGGCCGCACCAATGTACATGCCCACCAACAATGTTCAAGGCAGATCCGAGTTTCTGATACGTATAATTTTCCTTCTCTTTGCAGAACTTCTTTTAACATTTTTTTCAATGCAGATCGATGGACAACAAATTCACACATTTGTTGTTTGGGTGAGAAAGTCTTTATTTCTCCTTCATTTTTGAAGAATAATTTTGTAGGATATAGCATTTTTGGTTGATGTTGTTTTTTATTTTTCTGAACACTTGAAATATTTCCCTCCACTACATTCTTGCTTGCATAGTTTCTGAGAAGTAGGATGTAGTTCTCATCTTTGCTTTTCTATAGATAACCCTTTTTAAAATCTCCCTTTTGCCTTCTTTCAATGTTTTTTCTTAATCTTTGATTTTCTGCAGTTTGCATATTATATGTCTATGTGTAGTTTTTAAAAATAATTAATTAATTAATCCCATATGGTGTGCTGAGCTTCCTGAATATGTGGTTTGGTGTGTGACATTAATTTGGGTAAATTCTCAATCATTGTTTTGAATATTTCTTCTGTTCATTTTTCTTTTCCTTCTAGTATTCACATTATACATATATTATGCTTTTTGTAGTTATCCCACAGTCCTTGGATATATTGTTCTATTTTTTTTTCAGTGATTTTTCTCTTTGTTTTTCAATTTGGGCGGTTTGTATTGATACATCTTCAAGCTCAGAGATTCTATCCACAGCCATTTCAAGTCCACTAATGAAGTCATCAAAAGCATTCTTCATTTCTCTTAGATTGTTTTTGATCTCCAGTATTTACTCTTGATTTTCTTAGAATTTCTACCTTTTTGTTTACATTACCCATCTGCATTCACATTCTTTTTTCTTCACCAAATTAACCCTTAACATATTAATCATAGTTGATTTAAATTCAGTTGGAGATTTCTAATATCTCTGCCATATCTGGGTTTGGTTCTAATGCTTGATCTGTCTCTTTAATGTGTACATTTGTGTGTGTGTCTGTGTATGAGTGTGTTTACCTTTTGGTATACTGTATGTTTTATTTTTTAAAATGATTTTATTTTATTTTTAATTGGAGTATAATTGATTTACAATGTAGTGTTAGTTTCTGCTGTACAATGAAGTGAATCAGCCATATGTATACCTATATGCTCTCCCTCCCCATCCCATCCATCTAAGTCAACACAGGTCACTGAGCTGAGCTTCCTGTGTTTTATAGCATGTTCCCGCTAGCTATCTATTTTATGCATGGTAGTGTATATATGTTAATCCTAATCTCCCAATTTGTCCCACCCTCCCCTTCCCCCACTGTGTCCACATGTCCATTCTCTACGTCTGCATCTCTATTTCTGCCCTGCAAATAGGATCGTTTGTACCATTTGTGGGCATAACGTACTGGGTAAAAGGACCTGGAAAAAAAAAAATGTCTTTAGTATTATAGTGTAAAGGTGTAAGAGGAGGGTAAGTGTTCTACAGTCCTACGATTAGGTCTCAATCTTTTGGTGAGCCTGTGCCTTTGGATTGTGAACTTCACCAATCCTTTTCAGCCACCCTCCCCCTTATTTAGAACAGGGTGACTACTGGGGGCTGGAGTTAGGTGTTTCCTTTCCTCCACATGGAAGGTTACAGGCAGCTGAAGTTGGGTATTTCTCTACCCCCAGTTTGATTAGGCTCTGATAAGACCCCAGCAGGTTTGACTCTGGTAAAATAGTTTATTCTGAGGGCAGGTTTGTCATGAAGAACAGGTATTCTGGTGTATTTCAAAATAATTATTTTTCACCTCCCACTACTTAAAACATGAAGGAATTTTTGTCTGATCTTCACTGTGAACCTGGAGCACCTGGAGGTAAAACTCATACTGTGAGTTCTCTCCATATGCTGGGTCCCTGTATTTTTAAGTCTCAGACTTGTCTACAGTGAGCCCATAGCAATTCATCAATTCAAATTCAGGTTTTCCTACCTGAGTACTGGTTCCTATGGAGATTTCTGCTCATGGGTTTCTGCTCTAGTAAGTTGTGATTCTCTGTATTTGCCTGTGTACCTTTCCATTTTGGGGGCAGGGATTTTCCATGTGACCTCTCTTCTCTTACAGATTTAAAAAGAGGTGTTGATGTTTCAATTTATTCAGAATTTTACTTGTTAGGATGGAGTAGCAACTTCTAAGCTCCTACATGCTGGACTGGACTGGAAACCACAAGTCTTCTTGTGTTCTTACTATGGATCCTTCTTCCTGGGGACCCAGCCACTGCTTTAGTCAATGGATTCTTGGTTTGAAAGCTGATGTATGTCCAGGTGTATATCAAAGAATCATGACTTATTTTTAACATGTGTTCTTATTCCCCCCTTAGCTTTATTGAGATATAATTGGCATGTAACATGGCATGACTTTTTAATGGAGAGAGTGATCCAGTCCCTTCTTTCTACTCACACATCCTTGATTTCTTCTGCTAATACAAGTGAGATAGTACCATTGTTAGATCCCTATCTATTTTGCCACTAAGATATTGTGTTCAACAAACTATCTCCATAACTCTTGGTGAATCTGCTTCCCTTGGCTGTCCCTGAAACCTTTCCCATCATTACTATGATTGTTTCCTTCTGGCTTCTAGCAGTGAATTAGAACATCTTTGCGTCTGTAGTTTTGGTAACCTCTCATCTTCACTGCTTTCAGTGATTTAAGTTTAACGGTTTCTCCTGTTGACAGCCTTGGCCTGTAGTTTACAGACACACTGAACATTTTGTGGTGCTGGTGCCCCTTCCACCAGTGAGTTCATTGTAGGCTTGCTAAATGTGTATCCTCCAGACCTTTCCATGGAATACATTCATCTGGTAGGTCTTCTTGCCACACTCTGATGTGCCCACTTCCATCAGCATTTAAACCTTTCTTGTATCATCTGCATTACAACTTTACTCATGAAAGTCATTGCTTCTTTTACACCTCTATGAGCCATCCTCAAAATGAAACATATTATTTCATGTTGTCCTGACCAAGTATTAAGAGTAGACTTTAGGAGAGTGCTCCCAAGTCAACAAACCTTCCCTGTTCAATTTTATTTTCCAGCTCTCCTAATTAAGCACCATAAGAACACATTTTCATGTGTATTCCTATGGTTCCTGCCAGATATAGGCTTGCTAAGTATTAACATTACCTTTATGGTTTAGCCCATTCCTTTCTTCTCAGGCTGAGTTTGTTCTCATTTGGGTTATTCTGTGATTTAGCACTAGTCATAGGTTAAGTTGACAAAACAGTAGGTAGGGGAGGTTCTGAGGGGTGATGCTAAAGGTTTTTTTTTTTTTTTTTTTTAAATAAATGTAAACTTGATTATTTTATTGCTAATGTAAAAATAAATGGCTTTATATGAATTGTGAAAAAATTAATTGTGGATTTTTTTTAAAAGTCAGTGGATTGCCACTAGTAATACTATTGATTTCCAACTAATACAATGCCCTGTAGTTTTGTTTTCAGTAGTAAAGGAATATAGATTATGGATTTAACCTAAGGGAGAAAAAGACTTCTGCTCAGGTTGTTTGGCCAGGTAAATTCTAATAATCCCAGAGAATGCTGCTTAGCAAGAGAAAAGCCTCCACATTTTTCCTCAGCTTAGAGGAAGTGCTAGCTCTTACCAAGGATAGATCAGGCTCAGAAGGGTCATGAGGTTTACGTGTGAGGGTCTCATTTTTCCCAGCCAGAGCTCTGTCTTGGCATAATATACTTACGTTGGCTAGGTACTTAGCTGTCTTTGACGTTTAACCACAGTTCAGATATTTGTTTTCAGCTTTCTCTGCCCTTGCCTTGGAGGAGATTAGAGATTCTTTACAGGCAACCAAAGTGACCCTCAGGCTACCATACCTGTCTTTTAAGTGCCAGTTTCTTTATCTCAAATGTTTTCTCTCTCTAGAGAGCATTAATCATGTTCAGCAGTGATTATATAATACCACTTTCTAATATCTACTATTTCCTTTATATGTCTCAAATGCCTGGCAGGTGAGCTAATGCATTCCTTTCCACCCATACACCATCAAGATTCATCTCTAGTTTTATCAATTGAACTGTCACCTTGTGCCAGGGACTGTCTCTGCTCCACCTATCAAAAATGATGAGGCCAGGTGGCTAGTGATTTAGCTATAAAACCTTATCAGGTGGCTAGTGATTTAGCTATAAAACCTTATCACCTGCACTTTTAAACCACTTCTCTTGAAACTGTCATATATTATGGTTTCTAGAAGCAGAAGATGTGACAGAGTTTGGAGCGCCATATATTTCCTAGTGATCAACACCTGTGAAAGGAAAGTGGACAGGGCAGGATCAGGCAGGGCACAATTGGAACTATAATGCAGACCCAAGAGAGCCTCATTCAACCTAGCAAAAGCTGAGGAGCAATATTCCTTCTGAGTATTCTTTTTTTTTGGTGGGGGTGGGGGGCAAAAACACTGGGCCATTATATCCTTGCCTCATTCAGTCACTGAATCTGAACTGACCAGGGAAAGGAAGGACATTTGGCCAGTTGGCTCTGTGGGGCAGAACCTGAAGGAGCTGATAGCTGGAATCTCTCTGCTGACCATGCTTCCCTCAGGTAGGTAGCCTGTACTTCCTTGATGGGAGATCTATCTCTGTGTCTACCACAGATATTTAGTTACCACCTGTAACTGCAGCCAAGAGGTTAGGAAACTAATCTAGAAAATTTTATTAACATATACAAAAGAAACAAATATAGGCCAGGAGAATTTCTTTGTCTAAAATTAGGAATGTGTTTAAAAATTAAAATTTCTTTTTTGAAGCTATTTGTGTCTGATTATAAAAATAATATCTAATCCTATAAAACAACATTATGTTTTTTTTATTCTTCTTAAAAACATAACTTTATGGTGTGTTGACTTTATAACCATAATGAAAAAAGAGAAGTCTTCTTTAAGAATAATTATTTACTAAGTGAAAATTATAGTATATAGACTAGCATCTATGTGGTAGGGAATTTGAAGTTAAGCAAATACCACAAACTTTTTATTACAAAAGTCTTTTTGTAAACTCTTTTACTCATTGGCATTCCTTGGTTATTTAGCTTAGTTATTTTTCCATTAATTTTCATAACTTTTTTTAGCTATTTAAATTTTTTCTTAATGTTCTACATTATTTTTAATACACATCAACTTCTTAACTGCAGGATTTGGTGATGGATAGCATGTTGGAGAGTGTGCTTTAAAATGAAGATAGAAAACCCACAATACACCAATTAACTGTTTTAGTAAATACTTAGTAAAGATTAAAATAATAAGCAGAATTTCTATTTTACTCTTAATAAGAGGAGTCAGAATAAATTGAATTTATTCAGTTGAGCAAATTTCACCCTTATTTAACATAATTGTTTAAAACTTACTTCTAGAATACATTTACAACATCTTTAATAAAAACTTTATTAAGAAGTCAGCTTGTATATATATTGATAAAATCATTTTTTTCAGTGTTTAACATTTTTGGAAATGATGGCATAGCTGGTCACTACATTCACTCCTGGTTCCCTAAAACTGTCTACCGTGCTCAGAGACCACAATTATCCTCGATTATTTTATTCGTGAAGACATAGAACCCTTCACTGGTTATCTCTGACATGTACAAATGGAGCTTGTAATATATATTTTTTAAATTTCCACATCATTAGTTAGGAATTTTTTGTGACCTAACATTGGGAAATCTGACCTTATTAATATTTTGAAGGTATCTATTAAGTCAAGTTTCTTTGGTTAGGAACTGCTTTTTAGGAAATGCCTAGAGGATTAACAAAGAGTATTAACTATGATCCAATAGCTAACAATAATAAAAAAAATTATTGGGGCACCAGAGATGGTCGTTGGCTCTTGACAGAGGCAATGGGGTGACAAATGTAAGATGATTTATTTAATATGAAATATAACATTCAGATATGGTCCCTTCCTGCAAATACTCTGTGCTGTCTTTTTTCCTTCTTCTACTTCAATGAAAAGGACATGTGTACCCTGGGTGGAGAGTGTACGAAAGAAGCCTGACAAAATTAAAGTTAGCAGAGTTGCTTATACCGAGAAGGACCCTGTGGGGTTCCTGGGCACAAAAGCCTTTCTGTGTCCCCATTTCTTTGATTATAGGAAATAAGCTTCATTCAACTTCCATGACCTTCCTTGAGTTCCAACAGGCAGGTTCAAATAGTTGTTAATTAGAGAAGGGAGGGAATGTGAGACAAGGGAAGAACAGTCAAGAGAAACAATAGTGCAGCCTTGGGGCAAGGTCCTGGTTCCCCATCAAGGGGTACACACAACAATATCTTTGAGCTGTCTTGCAGATACTGAATCCCACACCAGGTGGGAGAAGTTAATGGTTAACAATGGTATGCTGCCCACAAGCACATAGACCCCAGACCCACTGGAACCAGGAGGTTGACAATGCTGACTCGCACTTACCTCACCGCCAACCAATCAGAAGAATGTCCATGAACTGATCACGTCCTCTTTGAACCATTGCTATAAAACTTCTCACTACCCCTTCAGGTTGGGACACAGAGTTTTGAAGGCATTAGCCACTGTGACCCCCTTTACCTGGCAAAACAATAAAGCTATTCTTTCCTACTTCAGCCAAAACTCTATCTCTGAGATTTAATTTGGTGTCAGGATACAGAGGCTGGATTCAGCTTCATTGCTACTATGTGTATAAATCTCTAGCTTTGACCTTTCCTTGACCATGTAGTTTTCCTCACTGTTCCATTTAGCATCTTCACTCTCCCTCTCAGAAGTGTCTTCTTAATATGTGTTTTCCTTGGAAGTTATGCAATATTTTCAGCTGAGTGTTTAAGTAAGAGTTGACTCACTACAGGGCAGAGTAGTTTGGGCACTATTTTCCAGAAATACTGCATATCTAACATTCAATTTGGACATAAGTGTCCCAGTGCTGCAAATATGGATTAGGTTTTGTTAGTTCAAGTACTTCTACCTAAAACTGCCTATCTGTATTATTTTATATTGGACAATTACATAGTCAAACAGAAGTATAATATATGAAAAACTGGATTGTGTATGAATTAATAAACTGCTTTCAAATGATATTCAAGTATAATAACAATGGGGGCAAAACTTTTAGCCGTTGGCTTTGTACGCTTTTTTTTTTTTTTGGTTCGACTTCATCTATGCAGTCCCTTTCTATGCCCAAACCTGGACAGTTCCCTTTTGCTATCATACCTGGTTAAACAATTCTAAACATCTCTGTATTTTACCTTGTACAGTAGCTATATTTTATCAAGTTTAATAAAGCAAAGAATGTCTGCTTAAAAACTACACAGATTTTATCAGTCATAATTATATTGCTATTTATCTTCCCATTTCCTGTCCCATAAATCCATACTATTAGAAATTCTGGGGCTATGCCTCTCCACGTGGATTGGTAATTTGATCCATTTATTCACTACTATGTACCATGCACTGAGAAATATTGAAATAAATGTACAGAGTTACATACTAAAAAGTTTCAGTTCACATATTCAAGCAAAAAGATAACCATTTACCAAATAATGACAATACAAGTATAGAAAGTAAAATGTGAAAAATAAATGTGGAAATTTGAGTAGAGAGCAACACATTCAACTTCAAGAGAGTTGTTTAAAGAATTTTTAAGCCTGGACTTACATAAACAAGGTATCGTCTAGGGGAATAAAGAAAATATTAGTTTAGGCATATAGAGTAGCTGATATAAAGAAGAGAAGACATTTGAGCAATGTGTATGAGAGAGTAACAAGCTCGTTAATATATAATACAAGATTGTGTTAACTCAAACAAAACTGCTCATTTGCATCATCTCTGAAGAAAACATTGCAGAAGGTATTTTGGAGCATTTCTAAAATCAGAAGAGATATCTGTATCTCACAATATCTAGCACAGCATATGGTACAAAGAAGATGTTCCCTAAATGTATATGGACAAATATGTTTCCCCAGGGGCCAGACTAAGAGTCTAAGAGATACAAAAATCATATAATACAGGAAATAGTTAAGGAAATTGAGATTGTTTATTTTGAACTGGTTTGTATTAGGCAGACCATTATGAGATAGCTATTTTCAAAACAATAGAGCAAGACAACAATTGAAAGAAAATGGGGTTATTGATGAAATATAGTGCTTTCTGAATTATATCCAGTGTGTCTACTTCACATCATTATTATCTATCTAAAGCCAATGTTTCCAGAAAAGTATCTAGAGAATCAGTAAGTTATATTAGAGTGAACATATTATGTTGATTCATGTTAAACATTTTCAGCAAAAGTCAAAGCCATAAGGGTATGAGTTATTTTATAAAATGTATACTCTATTTTGTGCCATCCTAGAGCTCCTCTAGGGAAAACAATAGCTACTCCTAAGTAGGGTTCTTGAACACTCAAATGCTCTAGGGAGCATTGACCATGTAATAAGTTCAAATCTGCTAAGGACTACCCCTTCATATTTCTGTATCTGCTTGGAAATCTGCCTCTGAAATACTATAGTCATCTACCCAGAGGCTCCATCAACCTCAAATAGCAGAGAGGGCACCAAGATAACCCTCAGAAAGTGTGGTGTTGCTGCATATTTTTAAAAGCATCAACAGCTTAAATCAGATAATCCCTTATAAGACCTTTAGATAAACGGCAAGAAGAGGGAAAAGTTTAATCTTAAATATTTTACATTGCTTAACTTGAGTCTGCTGATTCACCATTCAGGTTAATGGATCTTGGCATCAGCTTAAAGATTTCCAGCGGCTGCTGATTCAAGTTATAAAAGGAGATGATGTTTTAGTGTCAGGATAAATTAAAATCATAAAAAAGATACAGTCATGGAATTAAGAAAAAGCACTTCATAGACTTAAGGTGGTACGTAGATTCATAAAATTTCAGTGCTAGAAAGTAACTTTCATTTATCTGCTTTAAATGGCTGGTTTTGCTCTTATGCATATATGAAGCTGTGTAAGCTATTAAAATATATGAAAAGCTATCTTTTCTAGTTAGGAAAATTGGGTGTAAAATAATCACCACCATAATTTAATTTCATTAAGAAACAGTATATTCCAGCAGATATTAGTGCTTAAAAATAGGATTTGCTTGCTAAATAAATGAACAATAGTGCTTGATCAATTAACCTGTCATTACACAGATTCTGAAAGCCTTTGGTTAAACAAAAAAGATAAAATACTGAATTCTGGGGAAAAGACAAAAAGTTAACTGAGATTTAATAATTGACTAAATAAATTTTGTGTCTATTTTGTGTCTGATGACATTCTAGACCTGTGGGGATTTAATGGTGAGCAAAGTACATGAGCTTTCTCCTCTCATTGAGCTCACTGTGGGGTCTATAGGGAAATGAGACAGACAGTTAATTGGTAGATAGGTAGATAATAGATAATATAAATGGTCACAAAATAAATGTATAATTTAAAATTGAGATAAGGGCTGGAAAGGATTAAAAGATTTAACAAAATAATCTGGCCAAGACTTGTGCTAGAAAGGGACATTGCTGAAGAGGCAATGCTTGAATCAGGTCTGAAGCATCAGCATAAGCTCAGTGATGAAGATGGACAGATGTCAACTATGCCAAGAGGAATGGTCCCACATAATTGACCTGACTCCTTCTTACCCCTCAAGTTCATCTCAAACTACCACCTCACTTGCTATTTGAGAAAGAGGGCTTGACTGTCTGACTCTTACAAAAAAAGAGATAGTAGGGTTGAAATAGGACCAATGACATGGGCCAGGAACATAAAGGGGATTGTAGGACAGTCTAAGTATGTTGAAATCCCTTGAATAGTTTGTGAATAGTGTGAGTCTGGTGAGAATATATTGCGGAGATTTGATTTCTTGAGAAGATCACTTTGCTTGCACAGCAGAGAAGATGAGTGATAACACTCATTATACTTGAAGGTTCTCAACATATACTTGTGTGACAAAACATCATAATGTTTCTTAAATTATGAAGACCCGCAAACATGCAGGCATGTGTGAGTATGCATGCATATGCACGCACACACACACAATCACACATATACATATACATTTATTCCATGATGCCCAAAATACAAACAGCACACCTACATGCACAAATACATTTATTCTAGGTAAGAAAAATTAAATTTAGAAATGTCAGGTAAGGTTAATTACTGAGAGTTTTCTGGAGTCTTTATTAAAGTACTGAGAGAGATGATAAAAACCAAGAAGAGTCCTCATACATACATGTATGTTTCCTAGCCTTCTCAGGTTGACAAACTCAAGCTTCCAAAATTACAATCTAACCAGTTTAACATAAGTGACTGGACATTCTACACCGTACTTACCTTCTCTCCCATCCCTTTCTATGTGACCCACTTGTTAATTTCCTCTTCTGAGATGACCATCAGGTCAAATTTTATAGTTTCTCCTAGGAAATGATGCACTAGAAAAAGTGTCATTTTCTTTCAAATATTGGGTTAATTGTTCTACACAATAGTAAAGCTATTTAGCACTTAGGTGCTACATATAAAACTATCATTTATGATAGCAGCATGTGAGAAAGATATTATTATACTCATCTGAAAATAACAAAAGTCAGGCTCAGGGAGTTTAAATTGCCCATGGGCACATTGATAACTTGAAAGTTGTGTCAAATCCATCACATTTCACCAAAGCTCATAGTTGTTCATGTACATGAAGCTCATCGGAAACCTGAATTCAAACAAAATTCCGCTTATTCTAAAACCAGATATTCCTCAGTAAAACTCCTGGCACTACACATATTTGTACACTGAAAACAAGTTTTTTATTAGAGTTCATAAAAACTTAGTATTGGGGCTTCCCTGGTGGCGCAGTGGTTGAGGATCTGCCTGCTAATGCAGGAGACATGGGTTCGATCCCTGGTCTGGGAAGATCCCACATGCCACGGAGCAGCTGGGCCCGTGAGCCACAACTACTGAGCCTGCGGGTCTGGAGCCCGTGACCCGCAACGGGAGGGGCCGCGATAGTGAAAGGCCCGCGCACCGCGATGAAGAGTGGCCCCACTTGCCGCAACTAGAGAAAGCCCTCGCACGAAACGAAGACCCAACACAGCCAAAAATAAATAAATAAAGTAGCTATTAATAAAAAAAAAAAAAAAAACTTAGTATTGAACAAATATGGATTCTGAGTCGAAAACAACAGTAACAAAAAAACAACAGCAGCGATTGGGCAATGAAATGGAATGCTCATGACTCAATGTTGAGGAACAGTTAAAATTGGCTATGGTTATGTTAATATACAGCTCAGCCTTTTTCCTTTAAACACAGGTGAATTTATTTTTTCCACATTGGCTACTTGTGCTGGAGCAGTAATATCCCATGAGAAACTGTTGACATCTTGAGTAAAAAAATATTAATAATGATTAAATAGTCCACAGATAAGACACAAAATTTGAGTTTAGGACAGGAAGAGAGGTTATATAACTTATTCATGATCTTCTGATCTGCTAATATATCAGAACATTTTAAAAAATGTTCTTGGAATATTATAAAATTTATTAATATAATTATAACTTATTTTACATGCATTTGTTTGATTTCTTCTAGTCAATTTGTGACTTTTTGATTCATGAACTTTGTCTTGATAGTATTAGTTTCCATCTAAAATTTATCCTAGTGTATCACGAGTGGTGAATAATATCTTTTGAATTCAGTTAAACATATCATAAGAAATCACTGATAAACAATTAGTTTTAACTGGTTGAGAAATATGTTTGAAATCTCTGTTGATCACCCATATGCTTATATGGATAGACATGGATAAATGTGCTCTTTTCACCATATATTCCAGCATGAGGGGAAGCATCTGGATGAAATGGAAAGCAGATGTTCATTTTCTTTTACTCTTCTCCAGCTCAGGGACTTAGGAACTGCCATTTTTAATGTTCACCTAAGAATTTTCAGAATTTCAGTGCTGATTCTTTCTGTTTCTAAAGTGTGTTCTATTGTCTTAACATATCTCTAAACTTAATTTCTTAAATTGCAATGTAGAATTAATTCATTTTTCCTTCAACTTTCTGTGATTACATGTAACCAGGTTCATGATATATCATGTTTATAGATATATCGAACACGTGTATAAATATCACAAATTTGGGCCCCCTTCATGCTCTATCTCATACATGCTCTTTCACATAAAATTCTCATTCATTTCCATTGCTATCGGGATATGGCCAGTCTCATATTTCTCAGTTTTTTGATGGTAATGTCTTATCAAGACTACTGAACTGCATGAAATTCAGAACAGTGACCTGAAAGACAAAAGTCCATTAGGACTTCCTCACCCTTTGCCTGGTCCCTGATGTCTAAACTTAACCATTAATCATTTAAGTCTACAATTTTTTTTAGCTATATTGCTGCTGTCAGTCCAAATATTTTCTTCAGAGAGAACACAAAATAACACCAAAAGTAAGCTGATTCTTTCTAAGCAATCCTAGAGGAAGTTTTTAGAGCTTTTTAATGATTATTCACTAAAACCTCATTTAAATGAACAGTATTTCAAGATGACAACAGAGACACTAAATGTAATTAAATATTCAGGCTACGCTGAATGTGTCACTTGAAACAGAGAAATATAATTGGTATGTTCATAGGTAACAAACTATACCAAAGAGAGAATGATCAAAGATTATGAAAATATAGTTTATTCCCTGACAAGGTTCTTTCAGTTATATTCACCAAAGAGACCATTATTCTATGTTATGAGACATAATTTTTCTTTGCAATTTTTATTAGACATTTTACTCACCTATTTTGTAATATTTCAAAAGTTTGTGTTTGTTGATGATGCCATTATCAGTTTCATAGAATGAAACATTACTTTGAAGTATGATATACAGGAAATAGAAGACTTTGAATGAGCCACTTTATGATTACATAATTTTTATTAAAGTATTGTAGAATATCTAGGTAAAACAAAGAAAAACAGGTGTTTCAAATTCCACTGTTTACATCGATAACACTTTAAGGCCTTTACTTAATAAAATTTATCTTTTTCTGTGTATTTTAATGTCTTCATTTTTCAAAGATTTCTCTTCTTATTTCTAGTTTTTGTCTTTATCATGTGGCTAATAAACTTATTCTGTATTATAATTCACTGGATTATATCTAGCAGCCATATTTTTCTGGTATCTTATTAATTGTATGCACATAATTATTGTTACAATGTTTGAGAAAAAATGATTTACTATTCCTTAAATATTCAACTTCTGAAAAATAAAGAAATTTAAAATAAATGTGACTATCTGTAAATGCACAATATTGTTTCATACAATACTGCTAATCTAGATAATGCAAAAAAACCATAATTTCCCCAAACTGTTAATAAGCATGCTTACTCCCTCCGTCTTCCACTCTTTCTTCCCCTGCCTCCCTCCTTTCTTTTCTTTCTTTTTTTTCTTCCTCCCTCCCTTCCTTCCTTCCTTCCTCTCTCTTTCTTTCTTTCTTTCCTTCCTTCCTTCCTTCCTTCTTTCTCTTTCTTTCTTTCTTTCTTTCTTTCTTTCTTTCTTTCTTTCTTTCTTTCTTTCTTTCTTTCTTTCTTACTTTCTTTCTTTCTTTCTTTTTTCTTTCTTTCTTTCCTTTCTTTCCTAATTAAAAAAACATGTTATTGCTAAAAAACACTAACCATCATCTGAGCTTTAAGGAAGTTATAATTTTTTGCAGTAGTAACATCAATGAACATTGATCATATATCACCATAACAAATATAATAATAATGAAAACGTTTAGAATATTGTAAGAATTACCCAAATGTGGCACAGAAAATCAAAGTGCCCAAATGGTGTTGGAAAAATGGCACCAGACTTCTAATCATTGCAGGGTAGCCATAAACTTTCAATTTGTAAAAAACAATATATGGAAGGCACAATAAAGTGAAGTGCAGTAAAATAAAGTATACCTGTAGTAAAAAGATAATGCTCAATAGCATCTCAAGGCTTTAAATATTTTAGGATATTCCATATACAAGTGATAAAATAGAGCATTTGTCTTTCTCTGACTGACATATGTACTAAGCATAATACTCTCATGTTGTTGCAAATGGCAGAATTTCATTCTTCTTATGATTGAGTAATATTCCATTGTGTGTGTGTCTGTGTGTATACATATATATATACTCCGTCTTCTTTATCCATCCATTGGCTGATGGACACAGGTTGCTTCCATATATAGGCTAATGTAAATAATACTGCTATGATCACTGGAGTGCATGTTTCTTTTTGAATTAATGTTTTCCTTTTCTTCATATGTACACCCAGTAGTGGAATTGCTGGACCACATGGTAGTTTTATTTTTAGTCTTTTGAGAATGCACCATACTGTTTTCTATAGTGGCTGCACCAGATTACATTCCCACCAACAGTATACAAGGATTCTCTTTTCTTTGCATCCTTTCCAACATTTGATATTTGTAGACTTTTGAGGATAGCTATTCTGACAGGTGTGAGATCGTATCTCATTGTGGATTTCACTTGTATTTCCTTGATGATTAAAGATGTTGAGCATCCTTTAATGTGCCTGTTGGCAATAAGTAAATCTTCCTTGGAAAAATGTCTATTCAGGTCTCCTGCTCATTTTCTAATCAGGTTTTTTAATATTTGGTTGTATGAGCTGTTTATATATTTTATATATTAATTCTTTTTTGGTCATATCATTTGCAAATATTTTCTCTCATTCTGTAGTTGACTTTTCATTTTGTAGATGGTTTCTTTTGTTATGCCACAGCTTTTAAATTTAATTAGGTCCATTTGTTTATTTTTGCTTTTATTTCTTTTTCCATAGGAGACAAGTCTAAAAAAATATTGCTGGGATTTGTGACAGGAAATGTTCTCCCTATGCAGTCTTCTAAGAGTTTTATGATTTTAGGTCTTACATTTAGGTCTTCAATCCATTTTGAATTTGAGTATGTTGTGAGGAAATATAATCTAATTTCTGTACATGTAGCTGTCCAGTTTTCCCAGCATCACTTATTGAAAAGACTCTCTGTTCTCCATTGTATACTCTTGCCACCTTTGTCATAGACTAATTGACCATATGCACATAGGTTTTTTTCTGGGCTCTCTATTCTGTTCCATTTAAGTATGTGTCTGTATTTGTGCTCATGCAGTACTGTTTTGATTACTGTAGTTTTGTAGTATAGTCTGAAATCATGGCATGTAATACAGCTTTGTTCTTTTTTCTCAAGATTGCTTTGGCAATTTGGGTTCTTTTGTGGTACCATATAAATTTTAGGATTAATCATTCTAGTTCTGTGAAAAATATTATGTTGTAAGTGATTTCATTAAATCTGTAGATTGCTTTGGGTAGTATGGACATTTTAACAATACTAATTCTTCCAATCCAAGAACATGTGGTATCTTTCCATTTCTTTGTTATCATTTTCAAATTCCTTCACCAATATTTTATAATTTTCAGAGTATAATTATTTCACCTCCTTGGTTAATTTTATTCCCTAGGTATGTTATTCTTTTTCATGTGATTTTAAATGGGGTTGTTTTCTTGCTTTCCCTTTCTGATAGCTCACTATTACTATATAGAAAAGCAATGGATATCTATACATTAATCTTGTATCCTACAACCTTACTGAATTCATTTATTACTTCTAATAGTTATTTGGTGAAGACTTTATCATGTCATTTGCAAATTGATGGTTTACTTCTTTTCTTCCAATTTGGATGCTTTATATTTCTTTTTCTTGTCTGGTTGCTGTGAATAGGACTTTCAATACTATGTTAAATAGAAATGTTGAGAGTGGGCATCCTTGTCTTGTTCCTGATTTTAGAGAAAAAACTTTCTGCTTTTCACCATTGAGTATGAAGTTAGCTGTGGGTTTGTCATAAATGGCCTTTATTATGTTGAGATATGTTCCCTCTGTACCAACTTTGACAAGAGTTTTTATCATGAATGGATGTTGAATTTTGTCAGATACTCTTCTGCATCTATTGAGATGATTATGCATTTTTTATCTTTTGTTAATGTGGTGCATTTGCAAATATTGAACCATCCTTGCATCCCTGCAATAAGTCCCAGTTGATCATGGTGTATGATATTTCTTATACATTGTTGGATTCAGTTTGCTAATATTTTGTTGAGTATTTTTGCATCTATATTCTTCAGATATATTTATGTGGAATTTTCATCTTCCTTAGTGTCTTTCTCTGGTTTTGATATCAGCGTAATGGTGGCCTTGTAGGATCAATTTGGGATGTTCCATCCTCTTCCAGTTTTTGAAATAGTTTGAGGACAATAGGTATTAGCTCTTCTTTATATGTTTGCTGGAATTCTGTTATGAAGCTGACCAGTCTTGCACTTCTGTTTGTTGGGAGTTTGTTTTTATTACAAATTCAATTTCACTACTAGGGATCAATTTGTTCAGCTTGTTTATTTCTTCCTGAGTCAGTCTTGACAGGTTTTATGTTTCTAGAAATTTGTCCATTTATTCTAGGTTGTCTAATTTGTTAGCAAATAATTGTAGTATTCTCTTTTGACTTTTTGTACCTCTGTGATATCAATTGTAATTTTTCCTATTTCATTTCCTATTCTCTTTGTTTGGGTCTTCTCTCTCTTGTTCTTGATGAGCCTGGCTAAAGGTTTATCAATTTTATTTATCTTTTCAAAGAACCAGCTCTTGGTTTTGTTGATCCTTTCTAATTTTTTGGGTCTCTTTTGTTTATGTCATCTCCAATAATATTAATTCCTTCCTTCTGCTGACTGTGGACTTTGTTCTTCTTTTTCTAATTCTTTTAGATGGAACCTTAGTTTTTTTTGTTTTTTTTTTTTCAGTTTTTTCTTGTTTTTTGAGGTAGGCCTGTATTGCTATAAGCTCCCCTCTTAGAATTGCTTTCCCTGCATCCCATAGATTTTGGAAAGTTGTGTTTTCACTTTCATTTGTCTTGAGGTATTTTCTGATTCCCTTTTTGATTTCTTTATTGACCATTGGTGATTTAGTAGCATATTTTTACTCTCCATGTCTTAGTTTTTCCCATTTCTCTTCCTGTGTTGATTTCTAGTTTCATAAAGTCATGGTGAGGAAAAATGCTGACATAATTTCTATCCTCTTAAATTTGTTGAGATTTGTCTTGTGACTTAGTATGTGATCTATCCTGGAGAGCATTCCATGTGCACTTGTAAAGAATGAGTATTCTATTGTTTTGGGATGGAATGTCCTGTAGATAACTAGTCCAACTGATCTATTGTTCACCTAGTCTGCTATTAATTCCTTCTAGGGTGTGTTTCCTTTCAGTTATTTTACTCTTCAGATTTGACTGGTCCTTTTTTATATTTTCTAGTTCCTCATTAAAATTTTCACTGTGTTTGTTGATTCTTTTTCCTAATTCTGTTAGCATTCTTATGACAAATGCTTTGAATTCTTTACCTGGTAAATTGTTTATTTTATTTGTTTTTTAAGGGGGTGTTTCCATTGCTATTTCTTTCTTTTTCTTTTTTTTATCCCCCCCCCAACACACACACACTTTACTCCTTTGGTGTCCATACATTTGTTTTCTACATCTGTGTATCTATTTCTGCCTTGCAAACAGGTTCATCTGTACCATTTTTCTAGATTCCACATATATGTGTTAATATACCATATTTGTTTTTCTCTTTCTGACTTACTTCACTCTGTATGACAGTCTCTAGGTCCATCTATGTCTCTACAAATGACCCAATTTCATTCTTTTTATGGCTGAGTAATATTCCATTATATATATGTACCACATCTTCTTTATCCATCTGTCTGTAGATGGGCATTTAGGTTTCTTCCATGATGTGGATATTGTAAATAGTGCTTCAAGGAACATTCAGGTGCATGTGTCTTTTTGAATTATGGTTTTCTCTGGGTATATGCCCAGTAGTGGAATTGCTGGGTCATATGGTAATTCTATTTTTAGTTTTTTAAGGAACCTCCATACTGTTCTCCATGGTGGCTGTATGAATTTACTTTCCCACCAACAGTGCAAGAAGTCTCCCTTTTCTCCACACCCTCTCCAGCATTTGTTGTTTGTAGATTTCCTGATGAAGCCCATTCTAACCGGTGTGAGGTGATACCTCATTGTAGTTTTGATTTGCCTTTCTCTAATAAATACTGATGTTGATCAGCTTTTCATGTGCTTCTTGGCCATCTGTCTGTCTTCTTTGGAGAAATGTCTATTTAGGTCTTCTGCCCATTTTTTGATTGGATTGTTTGTTTTTTAATATTGAACTGCATGAGCTGTTTATATATTTTGGAAATTAATCCTTTGTCTGTTGAATCGTATGCAAATATTTTCTCCCATTCTGAGCGTTGTCTTTTGGTCTTCTTTATAGTTTCCTTTGCTGTGAAAAAGCCATTAAGTTTCATTAGATCCCATTTGTTTATTTTTGGTTTTACTTCCATTACTCTAGGAGGTGGGTCAAAAAGGATCTTGCTGTGATTTATGTCATAGAGCATGCTGACTATGTTTTCCTCTAAGAGTTTTATGGTGTCTGGTCTTACATTTAAGTCTTTAATCCATTTTGAGGTTTTTTTGTGTGTGTATGGTGTTAGGCAGTGTTCTAATTTCATTCTTTTACATGTAGCTGTCCAGTTTTCCCAGCACCACTAATTGAAGAAGCTGTCTTTTCTCCATTGTATATTCCTGCCTCCTTTATCAAAGATAAGATGACCATATGTGCATGGGTGTACCTCTGGGTTTTCTATCCTATTCCATTGATCTATATTTCTGTTTTTGTGCCAGTACCATATTGTCGTGATTGCTGTAACTTTGTAGTATAGTCTGCAGTCAGGGAACCTGATTCTTCCAGCTCCATTTTTCTTTCTCAAGATTGCTTTGGCTATTCGGGGTCTTTTTTGTTTCCATACAAATTGTGAAAAATTTTGTTCTAGTTCTGTGAAAAAATGCCATTGGTAGTTTGATAGGGATTGCATTGAATCTGTAGATTTCTTTAGGTAGTATAGTCATTTTCACAATATTGATTCTTCCAATCCAAGAACATCTGTTTTTGTCATCTTTGATTTCTTTCATCAGTGTCTTACAGTTTTTTGAGTTCAGGTATTTTAACTCCTTAGGTAGGTTTATTCCTAGGTATTTTATTGTTTTTGTTGCAATGGTGAATGGGACTGTTTCCTTAATTCCTCTTTCTGATCTTTCATTGTTAGTTGTATAGGAATGCAAGAGATTTCTGTGCATTAATTTTGTATCCTGCAACTTTAACAAATTCATTGATTAGCTCTAGTAGTTTTCTGGTGGCATATTTAGGATTATCTATGTATAGTGTCCTGTCATCTGCAAACAGTGTCAGTTTTACTACTTCTTTTCCAATTTCTATTCTTTTATGTCTTTTTCTTCTCTGACTGCCAAGGCTATGACTTCCAAAACTATGTTGAGTGATAGTGGTGAGAATGGACCTCATTGTCCTATTCTTGATCTTAGAGGAAATGCTTTCAGTTTTTCACCATTGAGAATGACGTTTGGTGTGGGTTTGTCATATATGGCATTTATTATGTTGAGATGGGTTACCTCTATGCCCACGTTCTGGAGAGTTTTTATCATAAATGGGTGTTGAATTTTGTCAAAAGATTTTTCTGCATCTACTGAGATGATCATATGGTTTTTATTCTTCAATTTGTTAATAGGGTGCATCACATTGATTGATTTGCATATATTGAAGAATCCTTGCATCCCTGGGATAAATCTCACTTGATCATGGTGTATGATCCTTTTAATGTGTTGTTGGATTCTGTTTGCTAGCATTTTGTTGAGTATTTTTGCATCTATATTCAGCAGGGATATTAGTCTGTAATTTTCTTTTTTTGTAGTATCTTTGTCTGGTTTTATATCAGGTGATGATGGGCTTGTAGAATGAGTTTGGGAGTGTTCCTCTGCAATTTTTTGGAAGAGGTTGAGAAGGATGGGTGTTAGCTCTTCTCTAAATGTGTGATAGAATTAACCTATGATGCCATCTGGTCCTGGGCTTTTGTTTGTTGGGAGATTTTTAATCACAGTTTCAATTTCATTACTTGTGATTGGTCTGTTCATATTTTCTATTTCTTCCTGGTTCAGTCTTGGAAGGTTATACCTTTCTAAGAATTTTCCCTTTCTTCCAGATTGTCCATTTTATTGGCATAGAGTTGCTTGTAGTAGTCTCTTATGATATTTTGTATTTCTGCAGTGTCCATTGTAACTTCTTTTTCATTTCTAATTTTGTTGATTTGAGTCCTCTCCCTCTTTTTTCTTGATGAGTCTGGCTAAAGGTTTATCAATTTAGTTTATCTTCTCAAAGAACCAGCTTTTAGCTTTATTGATCTTTGCTATTGTTTTCTTTGTTTCTATTTCATTCATTTCTGCTCTGATCTTTATGATTTCTTTCCTTCTACTAAATTTGTTTTGTTTGTTCTTCTTTCTCTCGTTCCTTTAGGTGTAAGCTTAGATTGTTTGAGATTTTTGCTGTTTCTGAGGTAAGATTGTATTGCTATAAACTTCTCTCTTAGAACTGCTTTTGCTACATCCCATAGGTTTTTGATTGTTGTGTTTTTCTTGTCATTTGTCTCTAGGTATTTTTTTATTTCTTCTGTGATCTCTTGGTTATTCAGAAACATTGTTTAGCCTCCATGTGTTTGTGTTTTATACTTTTTTTTTCCCTTCTAATTTATTTCTAAGCTCATAGCATTGCGGTCGGAAGAGATGCTTGATATGCTTTCAATTTTCTTAAATTTACCAAGGCTTGATCTGTGACCCAAGATATGATCTATCTTGGAGAATGTTCTGTGTGCACTTGAGAAGAAAGTGTAGTTTGCTCTTTTTGGATGGAATATCCTAGAAATATTAGTTAAAACTATCTGGTCTGTTGTGCCATTTCAAGCTTTTGTTTCCTTATTAATTTTCTGGCTGGATGATCTGTCCATTGGTGTAAGAGAAGTGTTAATGTTCCCCACTATTATTGTGTTACTGTCGACTTCCTCTCTTATAACTGTTAGCATTTGCCTTATGTGTTGTTGTGCTCCTATGTAGGGTGTATATATATTTATAATTGTTATATCTTCCTCTTGGATTGATCCCTTGATCATTATGTAGTGTCCTTCCTTGTCTCTGGTAACATTCTTTATTTTAAAGCTTATTTTATCTGATATGAGTATTGCTGCTCCAGTTTTCTTTTGATTTCCATTTGCATGGAATATCTTTTTCCATCCCCTCACTTTCAGTCTGTATGTGTCCCTAGGTCTGAAGTGGGTCTCCTGTAGAGAGCATATATACAGGTCCTGTTTTTGTAGCCATTCAGCAAGCCTGTGTCTTTTGCTTGGAGCATTTAATCCATTCACATTTAAGGTAATTATCAATACGTATGTTCCTATTACCATTTTCTTATTTGATTTGGGTTTGTTTTTGTAGGACCTTTTCTTCTCTTGTGTTTCCCTCTTAGAGCAGTTCCTTCAGCATTTGTCGTAGAGCTAGTTTGGTGGTGCTGAATTCTCTTAGCTTTTGCTTGTCTGTAAAGGTTTTAATTTCTCCATCGAATCTGAATGAGATCCTTGTTGGGTCGAGTGATCTTTGTTGTAGGTAATTCCCTTTCATCTCTTTAAATATATCCTGCCACTCCCTTCTGGCTTGTAGTTTCTGCTGAGTAATCAGCTATTAACCTTATGGGAGTTCCCTTGTATGTATCTGTCATTTTTCCCTTGCTGCTTTCAATAATTTTTCTTTGTCTTTAGTTTTTGTCAATTTGATTACTATGTGTCTTGGCCTGTTTCTCCTTGGGTTTATCCTGCCTGGGACTCTGTGTGCTTCCTGGATTTGGGTGGATATTTCCTTTCCCATGTTAGGGAAGTTTTCGACTATAATCTCTTCAAATATTTTCTTGGGTCCTTTCTCTCTCTTTTCTCCTTCTGGGACCCCTATAATGTGAATGTTAATGCATTTAATGTTGTCCCAGAGGTCTCTAAGGCTGTCTTCATTTCTTTTCATTCTTTTTTCTTTATTATGTTCTGCGACAGTGAATTCCACCATTCTATCTTCCAGGTCAATTATCCGTTCTTCTGCCTCAATTATTCTGCTGTTGATTCCTTCTAGTGTATTTTTCTTTTCAGTTATTGTATTGTTCATATCTGCTTGTTTGTTCTTTAATTTTTCTAGGTGTTTATTCTTTAATTCTTCTAGGTCTTTGTTAAACATTTCTTGTATCTTCTCGATCTTTGCCTCCATTCTTTTCCCAATGTCCTGGATCATCTTCACTATCATTATTCTGAATTCTTTTTCTGGAAGGTTTCCTATCTCCACTTCATTTAGTTGTTTTTCTGGAGTTGTATTTTTTTCCTTCATCTGGTGCATAGTCCTCTGCCTTTTCATTTTGTCTGTCTTTCTGTGATTGTGGTTTTCATTCCACAGGTTGCAGGATTGTAGTTCTTCTTGCTTCTGCTGTCTGCCCTCTGGTGGATGGGGCTAAGAGGCTTGTGCAAGCTTCCTGATGGGAGGGACTGGTGGTGGGTAGAGCTGGGTGTTGCTCTGGTGGGCAGAGCTCAGTAAAGCTTTAATCTGCTTCTCTGCTGATGGGTTGGGCTGAGTTCCCTCCCTGTTGCTTTTTTGGCCTGAGGAGACCCAGCACTGGAGGCTACAGGCTCTTTGGTGGGGTTAATGGCAGACTCTGGGAGGGCTCACGCCCAGGAGTACTTCCCAAAACTTCTGCTGCCAATGTCCTTGTCCTCACAGTAAGCCACAGACACTCCCGCCTCTGCAAGAGACACTCCAACACTAGCAAGTAGGTCTTGTTCAGTCTCCTCGGGGGTCACTCCTCCTTCCCCCTGGGTCCTGATGCACACACTACTTTGTGTGTTCCCTCGAAGAGCGAGTCACTGTTTCCCCCAGTCCTGTCGAAGTCCTGCAATCAAATCCCTTTAGCCTTCGAAGTCTGATTCTCTAGGAATTCCTCCTTCTGTTGCTGGACCCCCAGTTTGGGAAGCCTGATGTGGGGCTCAGAACCTTCACTCCAATGCATGAACTTCTGTGGTATAGTTGTTCTCCATTTTGTGAGTCACCAACCCAGCAGTTATGGGATTTGATATTATTGTGAATGTGCCCTTCCTACCATCTCATTGCGGCTTCTCCTTTGTCTTTGGATGTGGGGTATCTTTTTTGGTGAGTTCCAGTGTCTTCCTGTCGATGATTGTTCAGCAGTTGTGATTCTGGTGCTCTCGCAAGAGGGAGTTAGCGCACGTACTTCTACTCTGCCATCTTGATCCCACATCTTCCCTAGCTCTTTCAATTGTGACAAATTCTTTCTTCTTTTGACTAACTTCCTATCTATAAGATTAGGTGAAGCATTTACCTATGCAGTCTTGAAATGGTATCCTTATGTGGGAGCATCCTTATATAGTCTGTGTGTGCCCAGTGGCTTTCGTGGGAGAGCTGGATTTGAAGTGAACACAATTCATGTCTTTCCTCAGAGTGTGTTGACAGTTATCACCATTGTAGGAGGTGGGGAGATGGGGCTGTTGATGTAAGGGCTCAGGGCAGAACCAGATTTGAGCTGGGGCTTCCCCTCTGCTCAGTGGCCATCACTGCTCTATCAGGTACAGGGTCAGATCCCAAGTTGCTGTAGCAGAAACCCTGAGGTTTGGGTCCAAGCTGACTTTGTTCCCTTTAAGTATGTGCTCTCTCCCCTCCCAGCACCAGTACCCTAGTCCCAAAGGAGAGTAGTACTGGAACAAGAGGACCTGGTGTGGGCATTCCATGTGAGTCCAGGCATGGGCTTTGGGTGTCTGGCTTGGCTCAGATTTCCAGTCTCCTTCTGATGTGTTGCCTCTCTAGGCACCAGTAATGGCTACTGCCATCCCACTCAGATGCTGCCCCGAGTCCAAGCCACCAATGTGTCTCACAGCTGAGCTCCCAAGCTGGGTGGAGCATTTGTTTACCTCATGCTTGGGTGTATCTCAGGGCAGTCACAGGAAACTGGCCAGCCACTGGTGCAGTTTTCAATCTGCCCCCTCTTCTCGGGAGTAAGTAAGCATTGCACAGTCTTCACAGATGGAGTCTAGGCTTCTAACACACAGTCCTCCTGTTAATCCCATCAGCCTTCCAATCAAGTGGGCTTGCCTGTGTTGGACTCTAGGACTGGAGAACCCAACATGTGGCTCAAGCCACTCACTCTCCAGGGAGGATATCCAACCATATAATCTGCCTTCCATTAGGAATCCCCTGCCAGGGACACAGTTCTAACCTGATTACTTCTCTTCCCTTATTACTCGAATCTGTGTTGATCTTTCTTACAGCCTTGGTTTCACAGGAGTCTTTCTGCTTGTATACAGTTAGTTTTCTGTGAGAATTGTTCCACATGTAGATGTATTTTTTATGCGTTCATGGTGGGAGATGAGTTCTGCACCCTTCTACTCTGCCATCTTGATCTCCTCTCTCCCTTCCTTCTTTCTTTCCTCTTTTTTTCTTTCATGCTCTCTAGCAAAGCATCATGCTGAAGTGTAATATTTTTGTTGCCAACCTTAACACAGTGATTTCCATTTTATTACATCAGTTTTCTTAAAATCAACACTAAGTCAAAGAAAAAAAACAACTTGTGTTGCTATGCAGGACCCCCAGGAATTTTCCTACAAGAACGATATATCATTGTTACAAAGGTCAGAATTTCCTCAGCTAACCTTGGCACATCCAAAATATCTAGACAAATTAATTTGGAACCTGAATTCTTAATGTTACTGAATATCCAATAACATTTATACCTCAAAAATTACTGACCTGTAGACTTTATATTCAGAAGAATCGAAGACCAAATAAACTCAGGATTCATTTCAAATCCTAACCTTATCACTTTCTGAGTAAATTTACCCTTATGGAAATCCTTCAGTGACACTCCTCAGATGGTAGTGAACCATCTCTGGGAGTTTGCATACTGGAGGTGAATAAGTGACTACCTGTGGTTAGTGAATCTCCACTTGTTTTCTTAGTTGCTGATTATTGTAATAACATCTTCAGTAGACATAACCCCCAGAATGGTACAGATATTTTCTTTTCTCATGATAATGTAAGGTACTGCAAAGAATAAAGTCACAATGACAACAACAAACTCAAAGAAACAAAAACTCGAAGACCCGATTCTCCCTTTATACACCATTTAAAAACAGCTTCCCCTCCCATTGCTTCAGGGTTTTGTCATTGTGTCCTTTTTTAAAAAAAAAATTCTATTCTGAAATACTCTGCAATGGACAGTCTTTTTATCTTCTTGTGCATGTGTGCATGTACAAGTGTTTCTCTTTACCTAGGACTGGAACTATTAATTCCATGGCATGCTTGCAACCAACTTTACTTAACATTGGCAAATTGTTTTTCATGGCATCTGTAACAATTTACCTCTCCCTATACCAGCAGTATAAAAAGAATCCCACCCCCCTCTATATCCTTGTAGACATTTTGATTTTGATTTTTTTACTTAATTTTTACCAATTGTTTGAATTTGATGTTATCTCATTATGATCTTATTTTTTATTTCCTGGTTACTAATGAGTTTGGTCATTATTTAGTCTGTGTATTCACCAGTTGTGTTTCTTATTCTGGAAATGCCTGTTTATTTCTGTTGATTGTTTTATTATTTGTCTGATTATTATCAAATTGTTTTTGTGTGATTCTTCCCAACTTGTAAGATATTTCTTTATGTATTCTGGATGATAATTCTTTATTAGTGTCATTTTATTGCAAATATCTTCTCCTAGTTTGTACTTTACCTTTCACTCTTTTGTGTGTTCTAAACAAAATAAATTCTTAAATTTAATGTTTTCAAATTTATGTATTTTTTTTATTGTTTGTACTTTTTGTCTTGTTTAAGAAATGTTTCCCTATCTTAACATTAAAAGATATTTTCTAGAATTTTTCTAAACATTAAAAAATTTTGCCACCCACATGTAAGAAGAATTTGATCAATTTTGAATTTCTTTTTGCATTTTGTTTGAAATCATGATCTTTCTTAATTTTTCTATATAATTTAAAAATATCCCTCTATATTTACTATTTCATTCTTCCCCACTAATTGGCTATGGCTTCCTAAATTTGACTATATCAAACTATGTCATACATACACACACGCGCACACACACACACACACACACACACACTGTACTGAAATCTAGATCTGTTCTACTTATTGTCAACCTAAATGAAGATGTAAACTGAGGCAAACTTGAATTACCAGAAACTAAATTTATCCAGAAATAGCAGAGGAATTTCAGTTTGGGAAATGCGAACTGGAGCAAGCTACAGGTGGTGAATGCATCGAACGTTTGGAGAGGGCTATATGTATGGGCAAGAAGTGCAAAGAGGTGAGAGTCCAGCCAGAGTCCAAGCAGTAAGTTCATTGGCTTGAGGATGGAAAGAGATTCTTGGCAGATGTTCATTGGTCAGGAGATAAGTTTCCATCTTCTCAGGAATTTATGGGAAGTCAGTCTCTCAGTTCTTAAGTTTTATTTTCCTGAGGGAACATGTGTGAGATTCTCTATTCCCTATCCTCTGATTCCATTTTAGATTGAAATTCTTTCACTTTATTCATTTATTTATTGCTACACTAATAGCACACTTTCTTAGTTAAGAAGCTCTACTGACATCTGTTAGAGCTAATTTTCTCTACTGGTTCTTATTCAGGTGTAACTTGACACTTTATAGCCCTTTGATATTCTATATCAATTATTAAATGTTTGTCTAATTCTATAACAACTCAGTAATAGCTTGAAATTGCATTAAATCTTTACATCATTTTGACATATAGACAAATAGAATCGTTATTTTTATGATATTGTGTTTTCCACTCTTTGAACATCATATATACCTTCCTTTTTAAGATTTCATATTTCAAGATAGTTTTACAGTATTTTACATATATTTGCTAGATTTTTAGATACATGTTTATGTACCACCCATTTTATTTTGATTATTTAAATAGTATGTATTTATATCTATATCTAAATAGATAGCAAATTGTATTTCTTACTTGTTTACTGCTAGGGTACAGAAATTTATTTAAAATTTGGAAAAAAAATTTATCCTACAAAATTTCTAAATGCTATTATTAATTAAAATTGCTTGTTCAAAATTATCTTTCCTTTTCTATATTAACAAATGTATAACCTGCAAGTAATGGCAGGTTCTTTATTTCCTTTTATATCTTACTCTACATAAGTCAATGATATTGAATTTCTAGAATTTCAGCTTTAGGTCTCTTAGCTGTCTTCCAAATCTCAGGCATAGTCTTTGTAGTGTGCCCAAGTACTTAGTTAGTTAAAACCAAGGCTCTGGGACAACAATGACTGGCAGATACTCCAAAGACAAATACACAAAAACTGGTTTCAACATGACATCATGCTTTAGGGATTTTTGCTTTCTTGTTACTTCTGGACTCCAATGAATCTCTTCCTTTTCCTGCCATTAAAAGGTTTTTTTGTTCATTTGTTTGTTTGCTTTTTGTGTTTTAACTATCATTTTTGTGATTGCACTTCTCGGAGAGGTTGATGTTGGTCTGAATTTTTTGTCTCTTTTATGCAGATGTGGGAAGATTTTCCTTTTGATTTAGTTTAATTTTTAAGATAGGCACTAGCCTAAAAAAAGTATATTTTATGCTGATGGGAATTAACTGGTAGAGATAGAATAATTAACGATGCAGAAATGTGGGAAAACAACCAAGTGGTAATACCTTTGCATGATTGATTCTGAAAGGGAATGGGCTACAAGTCACAAGTGAAGGGTTTGTCCTTAGACAGATGTTCAGACATTGTATTAGTGGAAATGTAGGGAAGGTAAGGAGGGAGGATTCTGATACACAGATTCGTAGAACTGATCATCAGTATGGCTGGCACCATCTTTCTTTTTTCTCTGGCCCTTGCTGAACTTAACAAAGGGGTATAAATAGAGTTATGTTGAAAGGCCCTTGCACTTACTCTCTGATAGGCTCTTTTTCCTCTTGTAGTAATTGTTAGGTAAGTTTTTCAGGCTCTTCTCCTTGAACTTTCTGAATGATGACAGCTATTATAGTTGGTGTCCAATACTGATATGGATATTCCCACTTATTTAAACATTTTATAGCTCTACTAACAAACTCACCTAGAAATGAAGACATTTAAATGTGTGGGTTTAAGTAGCTACCCCAAATTAAACTTGTTTTCTACATAATGATCTTTCCTCAGTGGGGCTCAGTGAATGTAAGCTTCAGTGAATCATAGTGGAAGACAGTTTGCCCTGAGAGGTGTGGGAACAGGTTTATAGTATTCTAGTGACTATGAAGCTTTGGGCATATTCGTTCATATTTTTTGCACCTTGGTTCCTCCATGTATAAATTGTAGAGATTTAGCTTGATGGATCTTTAAAATCTCTAACAGATTCATGCTCACAGAGACAGGCAATTCTGGAGCTGGAATATAAAACCAGATTTGTTTGACTCTATCACCCTCTGTCCTGATGCCCATTCCTTATGGAGTCTGATAAATAAAACAACTGCAATCAAGTGGAGTTTGTAAATGAATGTCTGAACATAATTTTGTGCCAACAGTCAGAAAACTGTAGTTTGTACTACATTGTTAATTGGTCAGATATACTCTAATTCTTAATTACCTCAAAAGGAGACCATCTATTAAATAAACAGAAAAACTAAAATGTGAGGCAACAATATTCCTTCACTCTCATTATTTCTGAAAATTTTTGGAAGATATTAAGCCCTACAACTTGTAAATCTCTGTAATTCTTGTCTTTGTTTCCTTTTCTCACTTTTCCTTGAGTGTTCTATCTCCCAGGAAGAAACTGACTGTTTCACATTCCATCAAGTTCCAGCCATTATACACTAAAGAGGTACATATTTGTGTAAACACACTTATAATTGATAATTTCTAATATTTTCAAAGGAGTAGAAAACATAATTTTCTATAGTTTTAGAATGAGAGCAAGTTGCCCATATTAGTTCATATTAAGAGCATTTTAATGTGTTTCTAACAAGGAATAACAAATTTCACTTCCAACATTTACAATAAAATATTCATCAGTCATTTATTTCAGTTTGTAATGTAAGTGAGGGAATGGAGTCTCATTTACTAATTCTAAGTTTTGTTTAAGCACGGATCCATGAACAGAAAAGCACTATATAACTTCTCTCCTGTTGTGATTAAAAGCAATCTCTGAAAGCCAATGTGAATTAGAAGATTGTGTAAAGTATGAGGAGTCATTAGATGTGTTCTTGACCTGATCATTCAGCAATCATCATCCCACTGTTCATGTTACATCACTTTTTAATTTACCTTTATTTCCTTAAGTTTTTTTTTTCTTTTTTATTGAAGTATAGTTGATTTACAACGTGATGTTAGTTTCTGATGTACAGCAAAGTGATTCAGTTATATATATATATATATATATATACATTCTTTTTCAGATTCTGGTCCCTCATAATTTATTACAAGATACTGAATATAGTTCCCTGTGCTATACAGTAGGACCCTGTTGTTTATCTGTTTAATATAAATATAATAGCTTGTATCTGCTAATCCCAAAGTCCTAATTTATCCCTCCTCCTCCTTTCCCCTTTGGTAACCATGATTTTGTTTTCTATATCTGTGAGTCTGTTTTCATTTTTGTAAAAAAGGTTATTTATATCATTTTTTAGATTCCACATATAAGTGATATCATATGATATTTGTCTTTGCCTGATTTACCTCCCTTAGTATGATAATCTCTAGGTTAAGTTTTAAATGTTTATTCAATCATAAGCACTTTTTCATTTTACAATTAGATACCAGAGTAGGGAAAGACCATTTTACTATACAAGGTCTCATCAGGCAGAAGCCTAAGACAAAATAAACTTTAAAAAAATTTATCATGAAGGAATGCTTGATTATATTCAGACCAACATTTTGCTTAGTTTTTGCCTGATGAAACTGCTTAAATTAAAAATATATTTGATGGCTCATTATTTCCTAAGCAGAGGGGTACTTATATTTTACCCTCACTTGTCTGTACCCCCTCCCCAAAGGGAGCAGTTCTTTTCTTTAAACAGAAAGTTGCAGAGGGCTGGAGGTTTTTGGTGAGAAATGCAATGCTGCATTCATTCCAAGAATCAATTTATCCTTAGCTCTAAGGGAAGAGTTAATGTTCTATTGCTATAACTGATGAGGTTGGTTGTTATTTTTTCCATGTCCACCATAGACTTATGGGCAATTGGCATAATTATTCTTAGAAGTTATTCTCTAGGCATGAAAATTGACTATGAGTAGGTGGGGTTCTTAAATACTTTTAGGTTGGAAAATTAACTATGAGAATATTTTATTCTACTTCCAAGGAAATGGAAACTGCCATTTCTTTATCCTTTAATTTTCTAGCTATTTTGTCCTTTTAACATAGAATGATATTTCTGAAAAGGGAAATATAAATTATTTTTTAATATTATGATTCAATTGCACTAGAGAAGCTTTTATAATTTGAGTCCCTCTTTGAAATAAAAATTTGTTTTGAACAAGTATCTTCAGTGTGTCTTTTGTATCCAGATATTCTTAGGTCAGTATGGATTAATGTTAAGAAAATTTTAAATCTCATCTCAGTGGATCTTTATCTTCTATTCGTGAGGTTCAAACTGTTAAAATTAAGTTTTGGCTATGTGCTGTCATGTTATGAAGTACAACTTATTAAAATCATAATTTCATAAGAAGCTTCTAAAATATACTTTAGTATGGTAGTCAGATAATTCAAAATACTGTACTCCTTTCCCTACAAATGGAAAAAGAAAAAAGAAAAAAAAGAAAAACATTGACTGTCTTTGTATTTCAGTAGACAGTAAGTTATTCTTTCTCACTACCTTCACTCAATAAACACTGATATCATGCTGCAAGTTAAAAACTTTTCAGTTTCCTAAATTATGAAATTACTTTTGAATGTTACATAAAATTAAATAATATATCTCCAGGTAAAACTTCAAATGATGGCTAAAAGTATATTACGATTATCACATAAAATTTGTTCTCAAGTCAATTACTAGAAAAGTTTTACTGTTGAAAATATAATTTTGAAAAGACAAACCATGATTTAAATTCAAATATAAATTGATACCTGTAAAATATGTAGTTCAACTTATAAATTATAGAGGGAATTAACTAATTAGGCTTTCAAAAAAATTGCTGCTTTAGATATAAAACTGGTGATGTCCAGAATTCTCATAAACTGTACTCTTTAGGGTTATTTGTTCCATTGGACAGAAATTAGTTACCTGTTTATCCAGAAAAAGTGTTCACGTTAAATTCTGCCCCTACAGAATTGTAAAGTAACCTGGAAAATAGAAAGTCAAGCTCAGCTTTATAGTGAAAGATCTCACAGTAAACTTTTTTGCCTATTTCTAAAGATTATTATTTTTTTTTTCTGGCAGAAATTTCTTCCACACAACTCCTTAGACCTTCAAAACATTGGCTATACATGGATACACAGATTAAGTGTGGAATTCCACAGATTGGTACTTCCTGCCCCCAAAGATTAAGCAGGCATTTAGTAGCACTTTGCCCAAAATCACTAAACCCCAGATGTGGAGTCTGGCTCATAGTGAGATGTAAAGTCAGGAAGATCTAAAGGCTTTTTTTGTTTGTTTGTTTTTGTTTTATTAGTTTATTTTATTAAAAAAATTGTTAAATTGAAGTACAGTTGATGTACAATATTATATAAGTTACAGGTATACAATATAGTGATTTACAGTTTTACACATTATGCTCCAGTTATAGTTATTATAAAATATTGGTTATATTCCCTGTGTTGTACACTATATCCTTATACCTTATTTTATACATAATAGCTTGTACTTTTTAATCCCCTACCCTTATATAGCCCTTCTCCCCTTTCCCTCTCCCCACTGGTAACCACTAGTTTATTCTCTATATCTGTGAGTCTGTTTCTTTTTTGTTATATTCACTAGTTTGTTGTATATTTCATATTCCACATACAAGTGGAATGTATATGTATATATGTATATATATATATACGAGTATCATACAGTACTTATCTTTCTCTGACTGACTTATTTCACTTAGCATAATACCCTCCAAGTCCATCCATGTTGTTGCAAATAGCAAAATTTAATTCTTTTTTATGGTTGAGTAAAATTCCATTGTGTATGTGTGTGTGTATGTATGTATGTATAATCACATATATATATATCACTTCTTCTTAATCTGTTCATCAGTTGGTAGATACAGGTTGCTTCCATTTCTTAGCAACTATATATAATGCTGCTATGAACACTGGGTTGCATGTACTTTTTGAATTTGCATTTTTTTCAGGTACATACCCAGGAGTGGAATTGCTGGATCATACATACGGTAGTTCTATTTTTAGTTTTTTGAGAAACCTCCATACTGTTTTGCACAGTGGCAGCACAAGTTTACATTCCCACCAACAGTGTATGCAGGTACCATTTTTGCCACATCCTCACGAAAATTTGTTATGTGTAGACTTTTTGATGATGGCCATTCTGACAGGTGTGTGGTGATATTGTGGTTTTGATTTGCCTTTCTCTGATGATTAGTGATTTTGAGCATCTTTTCATGTGCCTGTTGGCCATCTGCATATATTCTTTGGAAAAATGTCTATTCAGATCTGCTGCTCATTTGGTTTTTGCTGTTGAGTTGTATGAACTGTTTATATATTTTGGATATTAACCCCTTATTGGTCATATCATTTGCAAATTTTTTCTCCCATTCAGTAGTTGGTTTTTTCATTTTGTCTATGGTTTCCTTTGCTGTGCAAAAGCTTTTAAGTTTAAATAGGCCCCATTTATTTATTTTTGCTTTTATTTCCCTTGCTTTAGGAGGACGATCAAAAAATATATTTCTATGATTTATGTCAAAGAGTTTTCTACCTATGTTTTCCTCTAGGAGTATTATGGTTTCCGGTCTCATGTTCAGGTCTTTAAGCCACTTCGAGTTTATTTTTGTATATGGTGTTAAAGAATATTCTAATTTCATTCTTTTACACATACTTCTCCAGTTCTCCCAGAACCACTTATTAAGAGACTGTCTTCTCTCTGTTGTATATTCTTGCCTCCTTTTTTGTGGATTAATTGGCCATAAGTTAAAGCCTTTTTATTTATTTATTTTTACTGGATCTGTGGATTTGCTTCCTAAACTTTTTAAGTCTTGGTTTGAGAAATAGGTAAGATATGTAAAATTGAAATAACAATAATACCAATTCCACATGATTATGGTGAGGAATAGATGAGAAAGAGTTTATAAAACATTAGAGTATTAGCTGGTATATATACTAAGCTCTCATGAAATTATAGCTTTTTTACCCTCAGATACATTATTGTCAATATTCATTTTCTTACCTAGCTGTATATTCAAATAGTTTTTATATTGTTTAAAAATCGCTCAGATGAAGTCATATAGTGGATTTCCCCACCCATTTTAATCAATTTTGACTGCAGATCTTTTCATACTTTCAGAACTATGATAAATCCAAATAAAATGTGGTAATGTAAATGGAGTAATATTGATGTCTAAGATTGTGAGTCATTGACATAGGCTTGTTAATTATTTAATTGTTATTTGTTTGTTTGATGAGTACCAAAAGAGTACCTAAAATTAATCTCAGAATCTTTTTCTTTGTGATATCTTTTATGTCAGCTAAAGGAATAACAGGGTTTTACTTTTTAGTAGCAAGTTATTATTAATGAGATCCAATTTCCATAAGTTAGCAGAGGTTACTGTGCTTGTGTATCTGAGTATTTTTCACGAAAAAAAGTTAGTAGACATACATTGTATTAATTTTGTAGGGGTACAATAACAAAATACCACAAATTGGTGGCTTGCAAAAGCAGAATTTTATTTTCTCACAGGCTAGATGTCCAATATCAAGGTGTCAGCAGGTTTGGCTTCTTCTGAGGCCTCTCTCCCTGACTTGCAGATGACTGCCTTCTTGCTGTGTCCCCTCATGGCTTTTCCTCTGTGCATACCTGCATCTGGTGTCTCAGTCATACTGAATTAGGGTGAACCCAAATGACCTCATTTTACTTTAATTACCTGTTCAAAGGCCTGTCTCTATTACAGTCACATTCTGAGTTACTGGAGGCTAGAACTTCAACATGTGAACTTGCAAGGGCACACATATTCTGTTTATGGCATATGTATAAGGCTCTTGAATGTATATACGTCTTTGGAAATGGTTTCACCTTCTTTTTCCTTTTTATAAATTTATTTATTTATTTATTTATTTATGGCTGTGTTGGGTCTTCGTTTCTGTGCGAGGTCTTTCTCCAGTTGTGGCAAGCAGCGGCCACTCTTCATAGCGGTGCGTGGGCCTCTCACTATCGCGGCCTCTCTTGTTGCGGAGCACAGGCTCCAGACGCGCAGGCTCAGTAATTGTGGCTCATGGGCCCAGTTGCTCCGCGGCATGTGGGATCTTCCCAGACCAGGGCTCGAACCCATGTCCCCTGCATTGGCAGGCAGATTCTCAACCACTGCGCCGCCAGGGAAGCCCGGTTTCACCTTCTTTTGACTAAGGCACCATATCTCAACAGAAAAGATGGTCTTGAAAACCACATTGCCTGACTTCAAATTCCGCTCTGCCACTACTTGCTCTGTCATTCTGAAAGCTACTTAGTATTCCAGTGTTTCTTATTCTCTTTCTTCAATAGAGATAATTATAATACATACCTCATAGATTTGATGTAAGGAAGTAAATGAGTTAATTCATTTACTACATTTAGAAAAACATCTAAAAATATTCAATAATTCTCGGATATGTAAGTACTTGTTTATTCTTTTGAAGTAACATATCACAAGGAAACCCAATGTATGCCAAATAGAAATTAAAGTGGAGATATTTTTCAGTTTGCTTCTGCAAAGAATATTGAATATACATATATAAATATGTATACATATAATTTCCCTCTCTTTATCTTAGGTACCGTATTTCACTAGTGAACAACTAAAATATCTTCAATCATTTATCATCAAGTTGAACTGTGTATGATCAGATCTCCAACAACCAAGATTTAAAAGACTTGAGTCCCTTTTAACTTGTACTAGAAAAGACTCAATCCTTTTTTGTGTGCGTATGATTCATTCAACACATTTGTTTTTGAACTATATATTACATAAAATTTGGAGAAAATACATATTGCTATCCTTTACATAACATTTTTTTTGGCTGCGCCACGTGGCTTGTGACCAAAGATCGAACCTGTGCCCCTGCAGTGGAAGCATGGAGCCCTAACCACTGGACCACCAGGGAATTCCTCTTTACATAATTAATATTTAAAGTAATATAGTGTATTATATTAATATGTTACTTGAAGAAAGAATAGAGAATTTCAGGATTTTTTTCCTGAGGGCGGGTGTCAGTGCATGATGACACTGAATTAACATTCAATATTTGATGAAAAAATCAGAAAGAAAAGAATGATGATGAAAAGAGATTATTTGGTAACTATTTACAGCAAACATCGATTTGTGAGTTTATAATATTCAGATAAAATACTTTAAAATTAATAGAAGCTAATCCTGAAGTAGTTGTTTTAAGATCACATATTAAAATTTACTATGTATCTATTTGCAATGTAAAATACAGCACTGCACAGTGGACTACATGATTTATCAGAGATTTCTGCATCTCTCTGACCCTGTGAGTCTATGGGAACTTTACATATACAGCTGCCGTAAATACTCATGATGCCTCTTCAGCACTGAGTCAAAGGCAATTGATCTGGGTTTGGCCTTCATCTGTATGGTGCCAGGTGTATACGATACTTTTCTTCTATTTTGGCCCTAAATTATGATGACAAGCTCCCATTTTGCATCAAGTGGTTATTCTTATTCTTCTCATCAGAGTTCACTTGAGAGGTTGGAAACAATATATATTTGCTATATGGGAAATTCAAATCTTCCAACCCTTTGCAGTATTACATTTGAGATAGTTTTCTTTTCTCAACCAACAACTATCTTAATAATTCACATATAAGTGTGGGGTAAAAGATTGCTGATGATCCTGAAAAGGAGCAGTACCGTGTTTCCCAGTTCCAGCTTATGGCCTTGATCTGACAAGTGAAAATAAAAGGTAAGATTTACTGGCAGCAAAGAATAGCTATGAAATTCATTGGCTAAGAGAATTTGACTTATTTATTTAACTGAGTATAAAATGAAATATATAGTATAGTGCAGGTTAGGGTCAGGGGAAAATTAAATAGAAGATTATGGAGTGGAAATATTACCTGAGTTTGACTGAATATCAAATAAACACAGTACATATTTAGTAAGTTCTTTTGGAATCACTTTATTAAAAAAGCTTTCTTCCTCATTTTTAAAATGAATGTTATTATTTTCCATTGGAAGGAAAAAGATACTGGCAGAACATTTTTATTACATTTGAAGAATGCTGAATTTTTACCAGCAAATAGGAATTTTATTGATCTTCTTAATCAATGTGTTTTCCTAATTGATAACATTGCTAAGTTGATTAGGTTTAGCTAAGAGATCTTTTTTTTGTTAATTTATTAACAGTATTGTACCTGTACAGACATTGTGTGCTATTTGAAAGGCAAAAGTCTATAAGTTTAATTTATAAGAAAGAAAACAAAATAAACTATAGAAATTATTCACAATTGTCAAAAACATTTTGCAAAACTTCACATAAAAGAAAGACATCTTTGGCATAGAAACATAAATGTCATGTCTAGTTTCCTTGTTAACTAAAATGCTTGCAGAACGTGATGAATGCATAAGAAGAGTAGATTCATCAAAGACAGTCCACCATCATTGTGAGCAGAATATTCAAGTGCTCATGCTTCAGTTTTTTTGGTTTTTTTTTTAACATCTCTATTGGAGTATAATTGCTTTACAATGGTGTGTTAGTTTCTGCTTTATAACAAAGTGAATCAGCTATACATATACATATATGCCCATATCTCCTCCATCTTGCGTCTCCCTCCCATCCTCCCTATCCCACCCCTCTAGGTGGTCACAAAGCACCCAGCTGATCTCCCTGTGCTATGTGTCTGCTTCCCACTAGATATCTATTTTACATTTGGTAATGTATATATGTCCATGCCACTCTCTCACTTCGTCCCAGCTTACCCTTCCCCCTCCCCATGTCCTCAAGCCCATTCTCTACATCTGCATCTTTATTCCTGTCCTGCCCCTAGGTTCTTCAGAACCATGTTTTTTTTGTTTGTGATTCCACATATATGTGTTAGCATACAGTATTTTTCTCTTTCTGACTTACTTCACTCTGTAAAAAACTAAAAATAGAACTACCATACGACCCAGCAATCTCACTACTGGGCATATACCCTGAGAAAACCATGATTCAAAAAGAGTCATGTACCACAATCTTCATTGCAGCTCTATTTACAATAGTCAGGACACGGAAGCAACCTAAGTGTCCATCGACAGATGAATGGATAAGGAAGATGTGGCACATATATACAGTGGAATATTACTCAGCCATAAAAAGAAACAAAATTGAGTTATTTGTAGTGAGGTGGATGGACCTAGAGTCTGTCATACAGAGTGAACTAAGTCATGCTTTAGTTTTTGGACCTCACAGCCTTACTAAATTTCTCATTTAAGTTTCTATATGTAAAAGAAAACCTAAAAAATTCTTTTTACCTCAAGCAATTCTTTCTAGTGAGTAATTTGGTGGTAGAGACTTTGGTTGACAAGATCTACAATTATTGTGTTCAAATCTCTTACAAATATATGAATGTCCTTAGGCTTAAAACATTATATACTTCTTTTTCCCATCTAAGAATAAAATACTATTTACTGAGAAAAAATAAACACTCGTCATTTTGCTTTATTTAAATTTCCTTAGATTTTCTGAGAAACATTTTATATGTTAGTTTACACCTATGGTTCTAAAGAATCTCACCCAGGTAAAAAATGTTAATATATATTTTTTAAAGATTTAGATATACATTAAAAATGACAAATATTCAGTTCTATCACTTTGAGGATTCCATTGTATCTTTGAGAGCAAATAGACTCGAGAGCTTTATAAAGTTTTTCTTGTAAAAATTCTAACAAAGTAATATTTGTAAAAGCTAAGTAGTTAGTTCACCTCTACTTTATACATATATAGATGAGTGGAAAATGTACCTGAAATTCTATCATTTTAAAACACGTTTCAAAAATTTTTCATTGTTAAATACCAGCATATTATGATTGTTTCAATGGGAAAATAATATTCTGTTAGGTATGAGCAAGAACACTGTGAAGTTACTAAACTATAACTGTAAATTGATATATTTTTTAGATGAAGTCACTATTAAGCCGAAGTGTTTGTCCTGTTGCAAATTTTCAATACAAATATACATCTTATTTTGTAGAAATGTAACAAGAATACAAGTTTTCAGTTGGAAAGTATTGTGCAAAATCGGGAGGAATTCAGAGCATTCATGATAGACTATGAACTGGAGACCAGATAATACAAATATTGATGAAAACATTGTGTTCCCACACTAATATCTTTCACAATGGAATGGTAGCGTATCATCAGCAAAATGGCTGGTTAGGAAGCTCCAAGATCTTGTTCTCCATGCAGACATCAAAAACAAACAAAAACTGGCTAAAGTAACCTAACAGGAACTCTGGAGACCCAAATGAACAACAAATTAGAAAAATCCTCTAACAATGGTAAGAAATTGTGTGTGTGTGTGTGTGTGTGTGTGTGTGTGTTTATTTTTTCTCTTTCCCCGCTCCATATATGCCATAGTGTGGTCTTGGTCTGGAGGAGGTGGCAGCTCAGTTGCCAGTTTCTTCCCTCAAACTGGAGAAAGAAGAGCAGAATTTCTTTGCAATATTCTAACCTGTCTGATGGCCGCCTGAAGGATTGGTCTCTGTCTTGCATAACTTGGATGTCAATCAGGGAGAAGCAGCAGGAAAAGCTGCAGACCCACAGATGCTTGGGGCAAGAGATTGCTGGTAGAGGCATATAATGGATCATTTAATGCCCCAGGAGAACCTGGCATGAGACTCTGAGAAACTAAGGCACTTAAAAGCAGCCATGTATATCGGGGAATTGATAAAGCCACACACAGGACCAGGCAAAATGCATGTTCACAAAAAACCTGAGAAGACCTTTAACTTGCATCTCAGGCTGATCCTGGGCTCAGAGTTTGTCAAGCTAATTATTAAAGGTTACTACAGCTCAAAGCCAATATGCAAAGGCTGGGAGAGGTGGTCATTTTTTTCAAATACCTAATTCTCAACATTAAATTATAAGGTATACAAACAAACAGTAAAACATGGCAAATTCAAAGGAAGAAAATAAAGCTGCAGAAACTGTCTCTGAAGAACCACAGGCATCAGAATTACTAGATAAAGACTTTGAAACAATCTTCTTAAGTATGCTCAAATGGCAGAAGGAAAAAAAAACAAAAAGCTGAAGAAAATAAGGTAAAAAACTTAAAAAACACTCAGAAAAATGTGTCTTGGAGAGTTTAAAAAGTGGACTTGTTGTTAGACAGGTCATATTTTTTTAAAATATAATGCTGATTGCTATATAAGAAATGGTTTTAGAGAAGGCGCAAGGGGAAGCCAAGTAACTGTCATAGGTTCGTTTTATCCATCTTAGTAAAAATAAAATCTAGAATTTACAGATGTTACAGAACCAGAGTCAGAAGGAAAAAAAGCACAGTTGAGGGATATACTTGATACACTTTAGCTGAGTTGTGTGGGAGACACCTGTTAATGAATGGATAGACATAAAGTTATGTGATATAACTGTGACTGAATATGCACAGTGGCTTTCTGGAGTATGAAAAATTCAAGAACATGTTATATTTGAAATTCTATTAGACATCCAAGTGGAGATGTCAAGTAGATAAGAAGTTGTACATATGATTCTGGAGATCAGAGGAAAAACTTTGATTTCAGGTACAGTATATTGATGAAATTTAAAAGTATATGGATGGAAGACATCATGTAGGAAGAAAGTGTGAAGAGAGAAAAGGAGTATCCCCAGGTTGTTCTCCAGAACAATATTTATGTGTTAGTCTCAAAAGTTCAAGCTAAAATATACCATAAAATGAGTTGTGGAATTTTTTGTATTCATCATTGAGGTGAAACCAAATGATGTTCAATATGAGAAATGATGCTGACACAGCATAATATTGAAATCTGATGATCTCTGGTACCATCTTACCTAGCACAGTTGACATAAGTTGAATATCATTCTTTATCACACAACTGTGTACTCTGAGTCCTAATATTGGATCCAAAGTAGAAGGTAACATAATGGTCTGTGAAGAATTGGCAATAGACTCAAGACAGCACATACCAATATAAAATAAGTCTCCAGGGCCACAGGGAAATATAGATTACAAGCATAAGTGATGATTAAATAATTAGAGAATACAGAATAAATAGATAGAATAGATATTGCTAGAACAGAAATACTTGACTTAGTAACATAATAGAAAATGGAGGGAGAGAAAACAAAGTTAACCCTAAGGATGAAAGTCTGGTTGATAAAAAATAATAATAATGGCAATGCAAACAACAATAACCACAAAAGGCAACATAGGAGAAGCTATTTAAGGATAGAGAATGATGATGGTTAGCTTACAATAAAAAGAAATCACACTTACAGCACTTTTGACATCAGATGTGGGTTTATTCCCACATCTACCAATTCTCTGACACCAGATTGGTGTCCTACAATCCAATGTAGTTCTGACACAATCTGCCTGGAGTTAGTGACATATCCCATGACTTAAGGGCACAGTCTTACAAGGTTGCCCCCTTTCAGATGCCAGTTGAAAGTCAGGTTGTCTCTGGTATTTCTGACTGAGCAACTATAAATTGGGGTTTCCATTACCCACTCTTTGGGTTCAATAATATCCTAGAACAGCTCAAAGAACTCAGAGAAATACTTACTTACATCTAGTAGTTTATTATCCAATACAGTATATGATAAAGGACACAGATGAACAGCCAGAAGAGATATAGAGGGTGAGGTCTGGAAAAGTCCTGAGTGCAGAAGTTTCTATCCCCAGGGAACTGGGGTACGACATCCTTGCAGCACTTGGATGTGTTCACCAACTCAGAAAGCACTGTCAACTTTGTACTTTTGGGATTTTTATGGAGACTTCATCATATATAGGCATGATGGCTTATTAACTCCATTTCCAGCTCCTCTGAGGTAGAGCCAAAAGTTCCAAGCTTCTACTTATGGTTTAGTCTTTCTGGTGATCAGTCCCCATACAGGAGCCCATGAATCAGTTCATTAGAACAAAAGATGTTTCTATTATCTAGGAAACGTCAAGGGATTTAGGAGCTCTGTGTCAGGAACTGGGGGTCAAAGAACAAGTGTTAGAATAAAAGATGTTCCTAGTGCTCTTATCCCTTAGGAAAGTACAAAGGTTTCAGGAGCTCTGTGCCAGGTACCAAGAAAAGAGAGCAATATATATATTTTTTCTATTTATTTCACACTTAATACTATTACAGTACCTAATAAGCAAGAAATCTGAAGCATGAATTTTAAGTTCTGTCACTTTAGAACATGAAGAATGGATGAGGCCTAGAAAGGACAATATTCAAAGAACAAAGAATCAAAGTCAGAACCTAAAGGACTGCATATATTTAAGAGTTCAGAAAAGGATGATGGTGAGTTGTTAAAAGCAGAGATAAGTAATGGTCAAAAATGAAAATGACATGCTGGAATAGGACTGCACATAGGAATCAAAACAAAGACTTTTCCAAAAGAAAGATGTAAAATGCAGACTGTCCAGAATGAGCAAATCAGTCAGGAAAGTAGAGAGATAACTGAGAGGAGGAGCTGATCATTACTGGACACCAATATGTACAAAAAAATCAATATTACAAGTGAAAAAACTTGTGTTCATGTATCTTCAGTAACTTGGCCAAGGTAAGAACATTAGATTAAAGAGACAGTATTTGATTAAAGATCTTTTCCCATAAACTCATCCTGTCCATTGAAACATAAAAAGCAGACAATTTTGTGGGGAAAAAAAGGTTTAATTCACATGGCATCTTTCAGTTGATAGAAATTACTCTGAAGTTACACTTCAACATTTTCCTCCATAATGCCTATTAGCATTCCCATTTTTTCTTTTCTATCCTTTCCCTCTTTCTCTCCACACCAGTTACTGGGCTTTGCATACATGTACTTGCATGAAGGCCTATGTGAAGGCATGTGTGCATTTTAGTGTGTGCATCTTTATATAAGGTCTGTGAGTTGAGGGAGTAGATTTTATTCAATAATTTGCCTGATTTTGTTCAAGATTATAGAAGAACATTTTACAGTTATTTTGTTATTCTCAAATCAAATATCACTATTCAGTTTTCATACTTATCAAAGACATAAAAATGTGTCTTATACTCTCAAATTTTTGCCAAATTAATAGCACAAATTAATAGTACAAAAATACATAGCCTTAGAACTTCTAAACTACAATCAATCCAAAGGTTTTATTTTTTGCATTGTATAAAAATTTTGACTAGCAGTAAGGAATAAAATAACTTGTCTTTTGGATGGGCTTCCCTGGTGGCGCAGTGGTTGAGAGTCTGCCTGCCGATGCAGGCGACACGGGTTCGAGCCCTGGTCTGGGAGGATCCCGCATGCCACGGAGCAACTGGGCCCGTGAGCCACAACTACCGAGCCTGTGCATCTGGAGCCGTGCTCCGCAACAAGAGAAACCGCGACAGTGAGAGGCCCGCGCACCGCGATGAAGAGTGCCGCAACTGGAGAAAGCCCTCGCGCAGAAACGAAGACCCAACACAGCCCCCCCCCCCAAAAAAAAAAACTTGGGAGCTTAAAACAACCACCAGCTTATCTCCTCCATAATTCTATTGGTTTACTGGGATTAAATGGGAGGTTCTTTAAAAAAATAAATAAATAAATAACTTGTCTCGGATATTTTGACATAAGTTTTTTGCAAGAGCTTATTTTAATATGATGAGAATTTTGTCTCAAGTGAGCTGAATCACAAAATATTGATCCATGCATATACATAGAATTTGAAAGTATATGTCTTAACCTTTCCATGCTTAAGTAATTTGTTTTCTTTCTGAGATATTCTTCAAAGAAGGAAAATGTAATTTCAGTGTCCCTAAATATCAATTCAGGATGAGTATCTTGCATCTTATCCACCTTCAAGGAGTCTACAGATTTACTGCCTATTTTTTAAGGAACCCCCTGGCCTTTACTGCCACATAAAGATGATTGCTGAGAAAACAAAAAAGGGAAACTTGCATATTTAAAGGAGAATTACTGTCACCTCAGAATGTGGTATTAGGTATGGGGGAGTTAGAATGTATTATGCGGGATTTAACAAATGAGAAGCGTTTTTAAGCAGGACATGTTCTACACCATGTTACATACAGGACATGATTTTTAGATAGATATTTGCACATGCTCTAGAAACCTTTATTATATTTTGTACATGTAATAGAGTCAAAAGAAAAGTCCAAAATTTAAATTTGTAGTTAAGTTCTTCATATGAAAAGTAATCTATGCTTATGTATAAAAATTAAAAACACATTCTTAAGAAGAAAATGACAGACAAGTATGATGGAACCATCAAGGAGAGAAACACTATTCACAAAGTGGACATTTTATTCTTTTATTTTTATCTGAGAGGATTTCTCACTGGACATGCAAGTTTGTGACTTTCTTTGCACTTAATATTATACCAATATACTTTGCAATGCCATTAAATATCTCTGGACATTTAATGTTAAGTATTTTCCATTATTCATTTTACGTAAAATATATTGAATATTTGGCTTAAATTTGGGGGATTACAAAATATAAAGTAACACGACTTTATGTAAATGCTTTTCTGCTTGCCTTGATGTTATTGTATTCATATCCCTAGAAGCAGACACTGTGTGTGTAATTTAAACAAACGAATAAAATATAAAGATTCATACTGCTGAAAGATTCATATGTCAAATTGTTTTGCAGAAGGTAATACTAATATAAATTCCAAATGACAGCATAAGAATGCTTGGAAAAAACAGGAATTTTTCAAATTTTACGGAAAATATATTTTTCCTTGATGTTTTGTTATAGATTTGTTTTTATTAATAGTGTAGTTGAATGTTTTTCATATGTTTTTGTGTGTTTTCAAGTGTTATCATCCTTTCAGTCTTCAGTATAAGTTTCCTTGTCTCCTGGCTTCTAAGTTAATATCTTATGTTTGAGGTTTGTAACTGTAGTAGCACCCTACTTCTAGATGCCAGTTTCTGTGTCAATTCTAGTAACTTAAAACAACAGATTTTATTTCTTATTCATTCTACATGTGCATAGAATTCTAGTAGAATCTCTTTTTTACATTATTCTTATAACTTCGATGACCAGTTTTTATCAGAGGCAGAGAGTGTCAGAGTGTCTTTTTAAAATTTATTTATTTATTTATTTGGCTGTGCCGGGTCTTAGTTGTGACACACCGGATCCTCATTTCCTCACGTGGGGCCTTCATTGCAGCATGTGGAATCTTAGTAGCAGTATGCTGGATCTTTAGTTGTGGCACGTGAACTCTTAGTTGCGGCATATGGGATCTAGGTCCCTGACCAGGGATCAAACCTGGGCCCCCTGCATTGGGAGCGTGGAGTCTTAGCCACTGGACCACCAGGGAAGCCCCCAGAGTGTTTTGAACTGGTTGTTAATGTTCTGGTCTGAACATGACAAGAATCACTTTTATTTCCAACTCTTTGTCTCTATCCAGAAAATAAGAAGCCAGGAAGTTTAATCATACCATGTACTTGGACAGTCAAGGATCAGAAAGGTACACAAATGGCTTTAATGAAAGCTACAGTAGGCGATAATTAGCAATTAGTTTCCCGAGTTAAATTAGAATTCTACAAAGGATGTTTAAATGCCAACATTTAAAAAGTTGCTATAGATCTATTTCATTGTGGCAGATTAAACTCTTCTGTAAAATTAAAGTAAAAAACAAAGTATATTTTATGATACTGCTATATGAAATTGCATTGTATGTATGTTTAAATTAAGAGAGAGAGAGAATTATTAATTACTTCTGGATGGATGGTAACAAAAATGCTTAGGGTGGTTTTTACTTGGGGTTTGACAGAGCCAATCTGCAAATCATCTTTTTCTTATTCACATTATAACACAATTCAAAATTAGAATCAAGCAGAAAAATCAGTCTTACTTTTAATTAATAAGAAAATTTATACTTGAGATCATATTTTATAAATGATGGCAAATGTGCTCCTAATATTAAGTATGAGAGTTGTACAAAATTGCTCTATACAGGCAAAATTTGGCCTAAGGAGACCTCACTCTTCTCAATGAGGTTCTTGCTTCCAAAATCTACTCATATGAAGGAGTAGATCAATGATGTTTTCTGTGGGCAACTAGCTTCTAGACAAAAAGGAAGATTGACTATGCATGCTAAATATATCTCTGAAACTTATAGTAAAATGAAAAAATAAATCCAGGGGTGTTATAGAAGTAATCTTACATTAACAGTTCCCAACTACTAAACCTATGTTCAACCAGGGACATTCATAGACTTCTTGGGGATTTAAATTGCACTGTGGCAGGACTGTTGCACTCTGATCCCCAGCCACTCCTTTATGGATCCTCTTGGAATCAATGGTGGGAAGTTGTGATCTGTGCTCCCAGAGGCTTCTGAAATGAGTTTGAATACTGCATTAATTAATTCTGAGATCACAGGCTTTGCAAGGCTGAAAGAAAAATCAATCCTCATTCTATTTCCCATCCGCAATTATGTGAAAGAATATTCACATATAGACCATTGAGATATTCACAATGAAGTTCACTCAAAAAATTTAAGCGAGTCCAAAACATATTTTAAAAACATAATGTCACAAAGTTTAAAATAATGATTCCCTTTCATCAAAGTCTCAAGAAAAAAATTAAAATCCAACTTTTAAATCTTTTAGAAAGTTAATATTTAAAAGATGCTAAACCCCCACAAAATCAACATGTTTAAACCAAAATATCTTCTGATGAATTAAAAGACGAAGGATACCAAAGACCAGTATCATTAAGTTATTCTCCCTAAATGATTACTTTGCTTAGTTTCATCTGGATGGATTTCCAATGTCCACATAAATTTAAATTCCTACAGCAAGTACAATTTGGACTCTCTCAAAGAAATAACTGTAGTTATTTTAGGTGCTTTCATTTGCCATAAGTTTTGAGTACTAAGGGTTAACAGGACAGAGGAATTATCATAGCACTGGCCTTATACTGTTTGGAATACAAACCAATTCATACTCTTAGAGCAGTTATCTCCTCAAGGTTACATTACAGAACGTATACTAATGTTTCCAAAGAGCCTAACAAAAATAAAATCATATGTGGAAAAGCAGTTCAGATGAAGAAAATCTTGGTTTTAGCTTCATAAGACTGCTTGTCAATCTCTGCAGTTATCTTTATCTCTTACCTAATAAACTTAAACTTAGTTTGAAGATTCAATTTGGAGGTGTGATCTTCAGAATTATTAAATCTGGGAGAGAGTTGCAGGAGAGTTTATTGGACACAAAGTTATTTTCTTGAAAATTATAAATATTTTTCAATGATGGCAGACCCAATAACCAGATATAATATAGGGTTTTTTTTTCTCCAGTTATCCAGGATATTTAGAACCTCTTAATTTACATTTTCCTTTGAACCCACATTCCAGACACCCTTATCCCTGCTTCACGGTCTAGTGACAAAATACCTGCTCTTTATTGTGAGTACATTCTTTCAGTTTTGGCTATAATTGTTACAGTGATATATATATGCTATATATACATATATCTGCTTTAGTACCTATATGCTTTCCTTTTTTTTAATAGTATCTGGCTTCTCTGCCTTACTGGCTTTTTTTTAAATTAATTTATTTATTTTTTAATTTATTTTTGGCTGTGTTGGGTCTTCGTTTCTGTGCGAGGGCTTTCTCTAGTTGTGGCAAGTGGGGGCCACTTTTCATCGCGGTGCGCGGGCCTTTCACTGTCGCGGCCTCTCTTGTTGCGGGGCACAGGCTCCAGACGCGCAGGCTCAGTAGTTGTGGCTCACGGGCCTTGCTGCTCCGCGGCATGTGGGATCTTCCCAGACCAGGGCTCGAACCCGTGTCCCCTGCACTGGCAGGCAGATTCTCAACCACTGCGCCACCAGGGAAGCCCCCTATATGCTTAATATATATGTTTTCATACATATTACATATATGATTTAGTATAAATATATACATATATATATATATACTTTAGTATATACTTTATTACATAATTAAGAAGCTAAAAACAAACAAACAACCATTCACTGTTGAAGCAGCTACCCAAATACCAAGCACTTTAGCTTCCTTACTTGAATAATCTGTTCCAGGAGAAAATTTCCCCATTGGCTCCACATTTAAATGATGCATGAACTTGATCTATCATTATTATTAGGTCCATGATCCATTTTGATTTAATTTTTATATATAATGTAAAGTAAGACAATGTTCCTCTTTTATCTTCATTCATATATTTAATTGTTTTATTCCCATTTGTTGAAAAGATTATCATTACCCCACTGAATTGCCTTGAAACCTTTGTCAAATATCAGTTAACCATATCTGTGTCATCTATTTCCTGACACTTGATTCTGTTACTTTGATCTATATATCTATCTTTTCACCAATACCACACTGTAGTCCTGTAGCTAATCTTAAAATCATATAGATTGAGTTATCCAACATTATTCTTATTTAAAAATACATTTGGGTACTCTACATCATTTGGATTTCCATATACATTTTAGAATAAACTTATCAAATTCTACAAAAATTTCTGCTGAAGTTTTTCTTCAGATTTTGTTAAATCTATCAAAATTTTAAAATTAAATGACATTGTAATAATATTAAGCTGTCTTGTCTATGAACAGTGTTTTTCCTTTATTTAGATAACCCCCTATCTCCCTTAGCCATTCTCTGGGAAACTGGAACAAATGTTTCAATTGTTTGATGCTATTATGTAAAAACATAATTGATTTAATTAATCTTGTATTTTCTGACTCTACTAAATTCACTTGTTAGTTATGACAGAATTTTTGTATGTTGTTTCAACTTTATATGTAAACAGTTGTTATCATCTGCAAAACTTTTTTTGCACATTTTATTTTTGTTTTTTATTTGTCTTGACTTCTTGCAATGGCCAAGAACTCTAGTACAATGACAAATAGATGTGGCAAAAATGAGCATCCTTGCTTTGTTTCTGATGTTAGAAGGAACACATTTACAATTTAACAATCTAGTATGATGTGAGATATAGGATTTAAATAATTGCCCTTTATCAGGTTGAAGGAGTTTTTTTGCCCTTCCTAATTTGCTCAGTATTTGTCAAGAATAGGTTTTGAAATTTTTCAATAATTTAATTCATCTAAAGTCATGATCATATTTTTCTACTTTATTCTGTTAATATTATGAATTAAATTGACTTTTTTTTTTTTAAAGATTTTATTGATTGATTGCTGTGTTGGGTCTTCGTTTCTGTGCTAGGGCTTTCTCTATTTGCGGCAAGTGGGGGCCACTCTTCATCGCGGTGCGTGGGCCTCTCACTATCGTGGCCTCTCTTGTTGCGGAGCACAGGCTCCAGACGCACAGGCTCAGTAGTTGTGGCTCACGGGCCTAGTTGCTCCGCGGCATGTGGGATCTTCCCAGACCAGGGCTCGAACCCGTGTCCCCTGCATTAGCAGGCAGACTCTCAATTACTGCGCCACCAGGGAAGCCCCTAAATTGACTTTTTTAACTGTAAAAATTAACCTTGTATTTGTGAGATAAACCCTGGTTGATTTTGATGTAGTAACATCATAATATATTATTGGTTTAGTTTTGCTAGTATGTTGATGAGAAGTTTTTCATTTAAGGTGGTGAGGGATTGTGGTCAGTAATGGCCTCAGTATTGCTCTGTCTTTCTCTCACACTCTCATTCTCTCTTTGTGTTGATATATTTTCCAGATGTTAAAAGTAGAGTTAGTCTGACCTTTTAAATCTAGTTGTAAGTGATCACTTCTAACACTTTATGAAAAAAATTGTGTAATATTATTTGCTCCTTGAATGTTTGACAAAATTCTCATCACTAAAGTATTATGGTCCAGAAGTTTCCTTTATGGGAGGATGTATTATAACAAACGTATTACAATAAATTCAATATTTCAAATAGATGGATCTATTTAAATTCAGGCATGGATTAGATGTTGGTTCAATGGGAAACTTATCTACTAGAATGAATTTTTCAAAATGGAAAGGTGAAGATACATATTATATGCTTTAACAGAGAATTTTTTTCTGAGTATCATATACTTTTAAGTCTTACAGCAAATTTGGGACATTTTTGTCAATTAATCCTTTAAATAATTTTTATGTCCTAATATCTATCTTCCCTATCTCCTCTCCCTCTGGGACTCTATTTACACAAGTATTTAAGTCCTTGATATTTTTGCACAGGTCCCTGTGCTCTGTTAACTTTTTAAAGTCTTTTTTCTCTCATTCTTCAAAATAAATTTTTTTCTATCTGTTTGCAAGTTTACTCACTTTTTCTGATATCATGCCCATATTCCTATTAATTCTAGCCTGTGAAATTTTTATTTCAGATATCGTATTTTTCTGTTTCAGAATTTCCACTTGGGTTCCTTTTTGAATTTTCGGTTTCTTAGTTAAGATTTTCTATTACTTTATTCATTAAAAGCATTTTTTTAATACCACATTACACATACTTATAATAGCTGCTTTAAACATCTTTTCTGATAACTGCAACATCTGGGTAATTTATCTTGAACTTGGTCTCTGTTGTTGGTTTGTTATTTTTGTTTTCCTTGAAAATTGAACAGCATTTCCTTGTTCTTTATACGCTTACTAATTTTTCTTGTATCTCAAACTATGTGTGTGTTATGTTTTGGAAGCTTTGGATTCTATTATATACCTCCAATGAGTGTGGGTGTTTTTGTTTTATCAGGCAATTAATCTGATTAGACTTAAACATTAGACTCAGTCATTGATGGATGGCAGCTCAAATCTCAGTTCTTTAGTTCTTTTAGTTTTATCTCTAAGCTGCTTTTAGTCTACCCTCTTGATTTGTATGTAGTTTAATGGTCAGAGAATTGAGTAGTCTTTGGAATCTCTGAATCTATGTTTTCTGCAATTTCTCTTGGGAAGGCCTCCTCGTGGGGAGGACTTGAGTTACAATTCTTGATATTTAACCCTGGAATTCTAATTAACACTTTCTGCTTAGCTGCAGCTATTATCATGGGATCTTTGCTGCCCACCAATTGGCTTACATGTTTGTTTGTTTGTCTGTGTAACATAATTTTTAGTTTACACATATGCTACAATATAAAATCATCAAGAGCATAAGCTGTACTTATTTCTCCATCTTAAGCTCCTAGCAGAATTGGTGTTACATATAGACAATATATTTTTTTACTGTACTATAAAACCAACTGACAAAAGATTTTGAAAAATAAATATACACATTGAAGATGCCCAGGTTGAGAAGTGCCACAAGTTTATCCTGTGATGTAAAGAAAATGACATATTTTGATGCCTCTCAAAAATTGAAAACTTTCCATAGTATGCTGCTAAAGTTACAAAGTTTGTAGATAATTGTGAATCTTTTTGCCATTGAAGAACTACAAAGAAAAATATTTCTATAAATGATCATTTGACAACCAAAAGAAAGAAAGAAAAAGAAAATTAAGTCTTCAGCTGTGCAATTTATTTGATCATCACTCTTTAAGATGAACACATAAGAATATCTGATTATGATAAGAAGAATGACATTGGAAGTTTTGGGTGAAATATCTTGTAGACTCTAAGACAATATAAAGCATGTTATCTTAATATACTTTATATATGTTGATGTCTTCAGTTGACCTTACATAATTTTGATGAAGTCTACTTTGGAGTTCATTGTATAATCAACTCTGATAGATGCTTAAGTCTTATCTTTTTATTTACTTGATTATAACCTCACTGTAAAACCTCTATGCTTATTCAACATTGTCTCCATGATGCTTAATATAAGGAAGGAGTAGAAGTATGTTGTTTGGAAAACTGGCCCCCATACACATAGGGCAAAGAGAGACCAAAGAAAGAGGCAAAACACTCCAGATTGCTGGGAGTTTTAATCAGCAAGGGAATTTGACATGGCTTGTCTTGTGTGGCTGCAAGACAAGTAGATCTCCACACCTATGTGCCAGCATCTTAAAGTTAATACAGAAACCTTAACTGGGTTCAGCTATGTATACCATCCAGATGGTCTCAACAACACCTTACCCTCCCAGGGCTATGTTCTTGGACAGCTCCCACTGTGGGAATGGTAGGCAGAATGTATATTCCAAAGACAGAGGATGGGGTGAGGAGCCTCTGATTGCCTGGTTCAAGTTCAAGGGTCAACCGATGGTCATGGCCTCTCCATGATCCCCTCCAACACTCCATCTCTTGTGACCAGCTCTTACAATCTTACATACCTCCCCTTCCACAATGTACCCTGAATGGTCAGCAAGGAGTTTTACTAGTATGGAGGTGGTTTGTTTTTGGCAGCTATCTGGCTACATTGGAGGCAGATACCATAATAACAATATAGACACATGCAAAAGAAAACACAGATTAAGATAATGACTCCTCAAATAAATAACAGTGTTTTCCACCAAGAGTCCTAAGATCTGAACCATTGATTGATTAAGTCCCCTAGACTCAGGGCCGGATCACTCAGGGCATTAATTTGTGTCCTCATGTGAATTAATAAAGATGATGCATTAGCAGTCTCTTCAGGTAAGAATACACAACATTCTGTTTGGATAATGGCACAAGTACCTCCTTTTAAAGCAGTAGTAAATCCAAGGCCATCCTATTTTGGAGCAGAGCTTTTCGCTTTAGGAATATTTTAGTGTTCAGTAAAGATGGGCTTTAATAGCTATCATTTAAGGCTTGTTGTGTGAATTTCATAGGAGTTTCTATGTGTGCCATTATGTCCTCCAGGCCAGTGGAGGGGACAAAGACAGTGGCCAAATGATTGTTCCAGTGGAAAATAGAGCCTTTCTTTCTGGCCTTAAGCAGAGGGAGGTTGGCAGCTTAAGGAACCTGTCCTGGTTGTGCATACCATGCATGTTGGCTAGGGGTAGGCAGCCCTGTCAGGTGTGAAGAGATGGACTGGGGGCAGGATATGCCAGACCAGGAACCCCTCCTTCTCCTCTATTTCAATGGTGCATGCTCCATTCCAAACATAATGCATTTCAAAATACTTGCAGCAAGAAAATGGGATCCCAGGGGAGACTGAGTAGTTCCCCTTCACCCAGGGGTGAAAAGTGTATCACGCATCCCTGTGGGATGTTTCATTGCAAACTGGAGGAGATAACGCCTCTCCCAGGTATAATGGGGCTCATTGTTCTCAGTGCATGGTACTTTGATCCATGATGACAGTTGGGGCAATGGCTTTTTCCCACAACTTCCATACATTCAGGGCATTGAGTGTCTCAGCAGGCGTCCCCAGTCTGAGATATGGGGCATCAAGCCCTACTGTTTGATCATGCAGATGTATTAAAGCCTGGAACAGTATTTCAGTACACCCAGTCAAGGAGGTTTTACCAGTTAGTAGTTTAATCTGCTGTTTTAATATTCCTTGTTTTCTTTCCACTAATTCTGCTGCTTGCAGGTTATATGGGAGATGAAACCCCCATTCAAGGTCATGTTCTTTTGCCCAGTCTTGCACATCATGGCCTTTGAAATGTGACCCCCAATTACTGTCTATTCATTGAGTATATCTGTACATGGTACTCAGCTTCTCTAATCCCCTATTGGTGGCAGCCTGGTTTGCATGGCAATGGGAAAATTTGGGTTAGGCCAGACACAGTGTCCACACAAAACAAGGCATATTTAGAATCCTCACTCAGAGGGAAGGGGCCAATATGATGAGTTTGCAATCCCTCACTGGTTGGGAACTCCAGTGGATAGCCCCACACTCCTTTGGCAGTTGCCTTGGGCATTGTTTAGAACACACAGGACATGCTGCTGTTGCTGCATTAACTGAGTCACTGTATTTCAAGGGCAAATCTGGCATCCTTGGCAATACACAATCCCACCCAGTGCTCATATCTAACCTAAGGCATCAGCTTCTTGATTGACAGGGGATGTCACTGCCTTATGAGCCGGGATGTGGAAAACAGAAATGGTTGCCTCAGTCTCTTATAGGTGGACCCAATGTCTTTCCATATATACTGACCCACAGGGCTTATTCATGATCATCTACCCCTTGGCTTTCCATCATCCAAGCCATAGGGTTAATCCCTTTAAAACAGCCCAACTGTCACTTCAAAGGGTTAAACACCAGGGCTTATGTGTGATCACCAGCCAAACTGCTCTGAGTGCAGCCCACTGAAGGCTGCAGTTTGTTGTTGTTTCTAGGCATCTGTATACCAGGCATCAGGGGGAATTTCCCCTACTCTCTCCATAAATGCCACAGGGGCTACTGCAGGAATAAGGGTGGGGACACTTAGAGGATCTACATACTCTACAGAGCCTAGTAGCACCCACATTTCTAGAGACTGTGGGCTGGCAGACAGGGTACTCCTCTGCTGTAAATAGGCTGTCACTTAGTTAAAGCAGGGATTTGAGTCATGGGAGAGATGGGTCTACGGAACATATCCTTAACCTACTCCTTGATAGGAAGGAAAGTTCTTACCATGATAAGATATTCATTTTTGAAAAACTCTATCTGGAAGAGTTTAGAAGCTGTTGCTCTATGAGGGTATATTGGGTTTCTGCCCTTTTTCAGAGCTGGGACCATAATCCTAGGGGTAATCTCTCTTTCTGTTGTCTCTGCCACAGTGCCCAGTTCATAGCTTCAAGAGTCACAAATACATCTAACTTAAATGGTAGCCTGCTTGAGAGATGCCCAGAGCTTTAATCAGCTTGCCTGGTATTTTTTCCTTCTCAAAAGCAGCAGGCTACTATGATCCCCAGTCCCATATGTGCCCTTTCTTCACTAGGCAGTATAAGGGACAGAGGCAGCATGCCAGGTGGGAAATAAAATCCCCAACATATCTACAAAATCTTGTACCTTTTCCACATTTTTAGGGGTTGGATAGGCTTACACCTTGTCAGTCATAGCTACTGGGGCAACATGTGTCTTATGCAACCTACAACTCCCCAAAACTTTAAGGTGGTGCCTGTGCCTTAAATTTTCTGCAGGTTCACTGCCCATCCTCTACCTTGCAGATGTTCCAGCAAAACCTGCAGTGTGTCCTAAAGCAGAAGCAAGTACTCACATGTTAACATTACATTATCAATATAATGTGTACATTTTACTGATGTGGGGAATGAGGAATGAACCAGATCTAGGCCTACCATCCCATGACATATTCTGGGGCTGTGCAGGTAGCCTTGGGGAAGTACTTGAAAGGTCCATTATGGCCTCTCCCACCTGAAGACAAACTGATTTTAGTTACTAAAAACCTGTACTTATTACAGTTTTTCCATGAATCTCCTTGAAGATGAAACACTTTTGCAGGAATGCTTTTGCAAAACCATCAAAGTAAAACAAAAACTGTTCATAATTGACAAAAGACTTAAAAATGGTCATGGTGAAAGATCTCATGAGAGTTCATTATAATGTAAGTGACAAGGAAATTTGGTTATTTCTGTGAAATGCATTTTAAAATTATAACTGACAACATTATACCAGGACATATCACATTTTTAAGAATTTCATATAAATATACCCTAAATATATAAAAATTTAGCATCACTTCTTATTTGACAATGCTTCCCATATAATTTAAAATATCAAATAAGCCTAATTAGTTTAATATCTCTCATTTATAAGCAGAGAGAACACATCTTTTGAGATGTCCCACAGACCCTCTAAAAAATCCCAATATTATTTCTAGGTCAATAAGACTTCATTTAGAATTTGATTTTTGGAAAGTTTTTTTAAAATATCAAAATGTTTAAAATACTTGATTAAATAGGATAATAGATCACTGTGAAAATATACTTAGTTTTCCATTTAACTAACATGACAATTAAAGCCTTCAAAGACAAATACAGAAAATTAAATAATTGTAATAAAAAACTTAGCTCTTTTGAAGACTCAGTTTCCTTAAGTAAAATCTAATAAAGAAAATATAAAGCACAGAATATTATTTTGATAGAACACAGAATCTTTGCTGTCTAGGCAGATAACTTAAAAGGTAAAGAAAAACCTTCACAATCCCATCAAGAACAGGCCAATAGTTCAAGAAAATGTTGTCTTTTTTAGCAGATAAAAGAAGACTGTTTTAGTATTACAGAAGTGCACTGTTGATATCAAAGCTTATTTTTCTTTAAGCCAATTAAATACAGCTCTTTTACAAATCATATTGTTAATACTCTCCAGAGGCAGAAAAACATCACATACATATAACACCTATCCATAAACATACACAAACATGCAAACAGAGATACCCCATAGCTTTCATTCCAAAACTTTCACCATGAATCAGACAGAGCAATACAAAACTCACTAGTTTTAAAATAATAGTCAAATCCAACTTTTATCTCTTGCAAACAGAACAAATTAAGGTTACCCAGTCACATGGCTAAAAGCTATTTACTAATATTTGTGAAGAAGACTTTTAAAGTTGGTATTTGCCCTAGACAAGTAATCTTAAGGAGGCTGTGAACTGGATTTTGGGTAAGGGATCTTCTATAGCAGTCTGCATTTTAAAAAGTCTCCTCCCACGTTTTTTCTTCTTTTTTTGTTTCTTTTAGTCTCAGGCAATTGTGAGCAGAGCTTTAGTTATCTCCTGGGATGTTTACATACCACAGATGTTAACATTTACAATTTCAGGAGAAAGGATACAAGTGTTTATCCAAAGAACTTTGGAGTATATTTCTCTAGTATCAGAAGTTTAGGGTTAATTACTATTTAAAATTTTCCTTTGTATTAGGGGTCAGACAGTATGGGACACCTCATCCATTTCAGTGTCAATTACTACATCCCTCCCTTAACACTCCTCACTTTTCCAGGGATTCCCTCCTTAGCATACTAATCAGGCTTTGTCACAAACATTCAGTTCTTAATCCACAGAAGCTTGCACTCTCCTAGATTTGCAAAAACAGCATGCTAAGTTTTCGAATTTATTATTCTGCTCTCCTACCTTGCCTGCTAGCCCCAAAGCTAGCAGAATAGTGAAAGTCTGCACATTCTTTTCTAACCTCAGCTCTTCCTCCAACTTTCTTACTTGAGCTTCAACCTCTAGCTGGGTATCAGTGGCCAGCAGAACTGCCTACAGTAGAGGCCAGCCCACTGTGGCAGGTATTTGCTTCCCTTCTTTGCAACAGTGATCTATGTACAGTTCCTCAAACAAGCACATTAAAGCAGCCATGCTTTTCCAGTGTCTCTGTATTCACAAGGCAGTACACAGTCCTTGATATAAGGGTCACCCCTCCCCTTGGCAAATAGAAAGTGGTCAATGGCCAGTTGGAGATTTCCCCCACAGATGCCTTTTTCCTGAGATCCAGTTCTTTGGTCTCCTGGCTCACTCGCCAATTCTTGGTTCACAAACTTATTCCTGTACACAAAGGGCAAGGGAAGATAAAAAAAAGAGGCAGACCACTGCAGATTGATAGGTGGCAGTTTTAATCAGCAAGGAAACTTACAAGAGTTGTATTGGCTGGCCACAAGATGACTAGATCTCCGCACCCACCTGCCGTCTCTATATAATCTTAAAATTTATATAGAGCTGTTAACTGGGTTTAGTCATGTATACCATCCAGATGGTCTGAACAACACCTTACTCTGAAGGCTATGTCTTTGGAACAGAATGTGGGAATGGTGGGTAGAATATATATTCCAAGGACAGAGAAATGAGTGAGGAGCCTCTGATTGCCCAGATCCAGCTGAAGGGTCAATCAGAAGTTATACCCTCTCAATAACCTCTTCAAAAAGTGTATAGAAATTAATACAGAAAAGAAAGAAAAGGAACTAATAAAGAAACTGAGTGCTTTAAGTGCCTAAAAGGAACATATTTTCCCTTAACATGGAAGTACAATTGCATTGTGAGGTAAGTATTTTTAAAAAGTCTTAAATTAGAAAAACAAAAGTACATTACACATGAACACAATAACTATCATAATTCATGTAAAAATATTTTTTAAAATTAAACAACTTAGACTTGGTTTTACATATTTAAAACCCAATACTGAGGCCAAGATATTTTGTGCTTGAAATCCTCAAGTGATTTCTTTATGGAAAAAAATGATTAAGCAAAGCTTTATTAACATTTAACACTACTCTATGTAGTTATTCCTCATAGATGTCTTTCCTAAGTCTTCCACAGTTCACTGGGATTCCTAGCACATTTAGCTATCTCCAAAAGCTTTCAAGAAGAATGTGAAATTTTGAATATTTAGGATAAACTGAAAAAATGAAAAAGATTTAGTTTCTGTGTTATATTGCTGAGATATAACCTACTAAGTCTTCACACACATCTATTTAAATCTATTGTGCTATCTAAAAGGTTGATTATGTTTCCTCTAGTTCCGGTGAGATAATCACTAATTACTTATGATCAGGGATGTCTATAGAGGTAATATATCATGGCCTGAGGTTATTCATCTAGTTTGTGCCTGGTATCTACCCTCTGCTCTCTTAGTTTTCTCTATTCACATCTAATACTAGGTAAGGAAAAGAGCATATTTCTTTATCTATTTATAAAAATTGCTGAAATAAGGAATACAATCAAGGTTGCTTATGGATGTTGACTTTCCCTACCCTTACTAACAATGTTCCAACAATAGTTGTGCAAGAAGTTCTCATAAAATATTTTGGTGTAGAATTTTACTCTTCTCACCTTTTGGTGACCTCAGTTGGATAATTACAGCATATGGTCCCAGTGAGTATGAATAGTGAGTATGAAATTTAACTGTCTTAAAACATGCCAAAAGCAAGTATAACAAGAAATTTTCCCAATGTTCTGTAATGAACAAAATGATAATTTACCAGATGTTTCAGATTTGCAATAATTAGAACCATAAAATCTTTCCAATATAATTGAGCAAGAATATAGAAAATCATATTTTATATACTTGAGCTATGATTTCAAATTAATTTATCAGACTCTTTGTTAAAAATGTATAAAATTACATAATGTTGATTTTGATTCTTAACTCTAAAGTATTAAAATTTATAATCCATAACATTCACACTGTTATAGCAATAAGAGCCCTCAGAAGTCAAAAAGGGGATGAGTCTATAATTTTAGAAGAGAATAGCTCTTCTTAATAAATTGTGTAATGGTTTAAGAACCACAACCTCAAAAGGTTGTGGAAAAGACTATTAGAATGTTAAATGTATCATTAACACATGTTTAGCATTCACTTAATTGATGTACCATTTGCAATAATAATAATAGTAGTAATAATTATAATACTGAGTTAATTTAATTAACCCATATATCTTATGTATCTTTCAAAATTTAACATATTTTAAAATGAATCTTCTAGGGATTACCAGTGGAGACTATAAACTAGGAGGAAAAAACAATCTCTTAAATATGTCTGGATTACTACTGCATTGTTTGTGTTCATTATGCATCTCAAAATTATATCTATTTCATCCTGAAGTGAATAATAATTATTATTGAGAATTATTACCAGTTATAGAGATAAATGCCAAAATTAAATTTGTGATAGTATCTAAAATAATATATTTTGCTTTTACTATAAACACTGTGAATATTAAAATAATTGCATTTTATTTAATTATATACAAATTAAAAATGGAAGAAAAGAGTGATGATAAAATATTAAAACACAAAACCTGGACTTAAAACGGCATATCAGAGCACAATGAAAATATTAAACTATATATTTAAAGTGGATAAAACATGAAAAATTTGAATGACACAGTAAAATGGAAGAAAGAAGTATTTAAAGCAAAATGGATGCCTTGAAAGCTTACACATATTTAAGGAGTGTTCCGTAAATTTGGCACTGATATTTTCCCCTTATTCTTTAGTTATATTCCATTATAATTACAAAATATTATTTTTGTTATTTTTTTCGTATGAAATTTTTTTTTAGAACCCTCAGAATAACACATTTCCAATTGTTTATTTGGGAAAGCAAGCAAGTGAAAGAAACAAAAAAAGGTTGGACCCAGAGATTTATGCTGGATTAGAAAGGAAATACTTTTCATTTTTCCCAAGACTTTTCTTCCCTTGATGATGAACCAGAGTCAAATTGGGTAAAAGTGGAAGGATGGGTTAGCAGTGTCTATTTGTGGAACTTTCAGGCTTAGTTCATCTTAGAATCCTTTTCAGATTTGTGCATCTTGGTTCAGTGTGGTTCTAATTAAACAACTAGAAAAAAAAAACAAGGGAAAGAAAATGCCATTGAATAGTATTTTTAGATCAAAAAAATAAAGAGAAACTTGAGAATAATATTACCATAGGGCCCAATGGAGTCTAATAGAGAAAAAATTACTTAAAATATTATTTTTGTACTTAATTCCAGGAGACAGTTATACTATTTACAGCTATGTACTAGTTAATTGATTTCCAATTATAACATCTGTCTAATAGAATTTAGTTACTTTATTAGAAGAAGAGAAAAAATTTGAACCTATTATTTCAAAAAAGTCTACCTCATTCAATTTAGAGCACACCATTTTTCAAAATTCTGTAGATTGCATTTATAAGAATATCTTCAATCTAGTTGCCTAATGTCTTTTATATGCAGATTATCACATTCTTCTAGTGAGTTTTTGATATTTCAGTAGTTTTTGGTAAGTAATAAATTAGAATTAAACTTTGGGTAAAATTATAATCTACCTTTATCTCTAATGTAATAAAATTATCCACTAACCCAAAATAAATGCTGCATAAAATAACATTTCCACTTAAAAATAATTTTGAAAATCTTCATTATTTTACCATGTCTTTTCTCTGATCTGAATAGTTTAAAGTTTTTTCTAAAATGTGAATTTTTGTTTTTAAAAGGATTATCAAATTACTACACTTTACCTGACATTCCATCTACATATACATAAAAGTTCAAGCAAAACTTTTTAAGGTAATAACCTAATCATCTTATGAAATTCATATTTACCAATTCATCACTTGCTTTCAGAGTGACTCAGAGAATGCTCACCCAATCTCAGGAACCAATGTCCTAAAACTTGGAATGCTTTTGACTATGGACCATAAGACTTTCTTATAGATATTCATGCACTGATTCACTAATTGATTTATTCAACTAGTAGATATTCATTGAAAGGTTAATATATCCCATGGAATGTGATAGATGCTGAATTTACTATAGTGGACAACACACTCAGGATCACTAACCGAAGAGAGCCAATATTCATAACAGGGGTGTTATGGGCTGAATTGTGTTATTCTAAAATTCATATGTTAGATTCCTAACCCCCAAGACCTCAGAATGTGACTGTATACAGAGATTAGGTCTTTAAAGAGGTAATTAAGTTAAAATGAGGTCATTAGGATGAGTCTTAATTCAATATGACTGGTATCCTAGTGAGAAGAGGAAATCTGAACACAGACAGGTACAGAGAGAAGACCACGTAAAGGCGGAGGATGAGGGCAGCCATCTGCAAACCAAAGAGAGAAGCCTCAAAAGAAATCAAACCTGCCAACACATTGCTCTCAGACTTCTAGTATTCAGAACTGTAAGAAAATTAATTACTGCTTTGTAAGCCACCAAATCCGTGGTACTTTGTTATGACAGTCTGAGCAATCTACTACAAAGAGTAACAGATAATATGTAGGAGATAACCTTGGAATGTCATACTTGTTATGATATGTAAAACACAAGATACCATAAATTAACCAAAAAGTGATACTTAACTAGGACTCAGAGCCAGCTTCATGAAAATGCAATCTGTACAGTCAAACAAAGCCCTGCGTTTAGTTTAATGTTTTGCTGTTCTTGACCTGAAATAGACTGTTAGATATTTCTCTAGCAAAGATGGATTTATTTGGGATCAGCAGAGAACTGCAATTCAGGGCCTGCAACCATAATGAGCAATGTTCAAGTCCCCACATGGCAAAGGAAGGAGAACACTTCTATAGAAAGGAAAAGGAAACTGATAAGGCTATAGTAAGCAAAGACTCCATAGCTTTGTATTGACTGAGTCCTTGCTAGGAAAAAAGAGGAGTCTTTATTCTTCCTGTTGGGCTCTGTTATAATCTCAGGGAGTGAGAGCTCCCCATTCTGGTCTCCCAACTTTACTCAAATAAGGTTTGTGTTTATTAATTATTTTACACTGCCATTGTCTTCAAGTTTTAATGATTTTTGACCGAAAGTCACCATGTTTTCATTTTGCACTACATAATTTGAGCTACACAAATTATGTTGCTAAGCCCGTCTAGATTTGTAGGTTTATAAGAGACTTCTTGTAGGAACTTAGAGGATAAGTAGGATTGAATCAATGTGCTCAGAACATTTGTTACACATGAGTCCTTGACAAAACTGAAATAAGTACGAATTGTGCATGTTTGTGTGTGTGTGTGTGTATGTGTTGGAGGGAGAAGGGAAGAAAGCATTAAATTAATTATTACATGTACAGTAATTTAAATGCAGTTACTAACAGTCCTAAGTGTAGTGCCAACAAAACTGGTTTTGAGAATCATGTTTTCCTCTAAATCTAAGATCAGATGTATAGAACTAAAACTAGGGTGTAATTAACTATTGTACAGCAATTTTCGGTGATGCAAAGTTTATTAGGCTATTGTTAACAAGAATTAAATGACCTAACACATTAACACATGTAAGGTAGAGTGTATGTAATAGTCTCAATAATCTTTATTTACCCTCCCTTTTATTTAGTGATTTTCATAATTTTGAAATTTTTATTGTACTCTCCAATTCTAGCTTCTTCCTAGAAAGAAATATTTTTAGAGCACGAAGAATACTAAAAGAATCCCAAACCTACTTTCTCAGTTTTTAGGGTTGGTCAATCCCGATTTCCTACATCTCAGTAATAGGACTTTTAGAAAGAGACAATTGAGAAAAGGGATGTAAAACAAGTATAAAAGAAATAATACACTTTCCCAAAATGTGATTCTTTAGATTGCAAAAATATACTAATGTTCACATCAAAATTCTGGAGTATCTTTTTGAAATTTTAGAATAAAATTAATGAAAAATATTGAAATATGACAGAAAAAGAGAGATGGAGAATAATTTTACCATAAAACCATGAAAGCAGAGATCTGCATGGTGGGTATCAAAAGAGGTAGGAGGTGTATGCATTATTATTCCCAAAATATATTTCTGGAAGCAGAACTCTCAGACCTCTGTTGCCATGGGTCTACAATATAAAATTGTGTTATACATTCCTGCATTCTAGATTATTCCCCTTCTTTGTGATTTTATAACACTTAATACACTATATTAAAATTGATGCTAACTTGCCTCAGTTTATTGCTAGATTGAGAACTTCTTCAGGGTAAGAGTCATATCTTTCATTTCTCTTTCCTAAGTACTTAGTTCAGTGTCTGGCAAATAATAACTGAGAAATATATATAAATTGAATGAGTGAAAACCTAAGGGACATCATCATGGTTCTGTGGTATTATAATTCAAAGATAGCAATCCTTTTGCTAAGAAAGAACATGATAGATGATTTACAGAACCATAGATATATTTTTTAATTAATTTTTTATTGGAGTATGGTTGATTTACAGTGTTGTGTTAGTTTCTGCTGTACAGCAAAGTGAGTTAGTTATACATACATATATATTCACTCTTTTTTGGAATCTGATAAGAACCTACTGAATAGCACAGGGAACTCTGCTCAATACTCTGTAATGACCTATATGGGAATGGAATCTAAAAAACAGAACCATATATATATATATTTTAAAATAAATTTATTTATTTATTTATTTATTTTTGGCTGTGTTGGGTCTTTGTTTCTGTGCGAGGGCTTTCTTCAGTTGCGGCGAGCGGGGGCCACTCTTCATAGCGGTGCGCGGGCCTCTCACTGTTGCGGCCTCTCTTGTTGCAGGGCACAGGCTCCAGACGCGCAGGCTCAGTAGTTGTGGCTCACGGGCTTAGTTACTCCGCGGCATGTGGGATCTTCCCAGACCAGGGCTCGAACCTGTGTCCCCTGCATTGGCAGGCAGATTCTTAACCACTGCGCCCCAGGGAAGCCCCAGGACCATATATTTTTAAAGAAAAAATCATATTCAAAATAAAAATAAACATTTCAAACAAAAAGTGATTTTCAAGTGCATATTTTAGAAGACACTCAATAACTACTAGATAAGTATCATTTGAATCATGTCAGAAAGGGGAGAAGTTTAAAAAATCACAATTAACCAGATATGCTTTGAACAAAATGATTCTTCATACAAACCGTATAATTAGTATCTGTGTATATTAAGTAGGTACATGAATGCTTCATGCTGTTTACTAAATTGCTTTGTTTGTCAAATTAATATATTGTTCTTTTCTAAAATAAATTTATAAAACTTGGTTTAGGAAAATATGTAAAATAACTTCAAAGATGTGTTACTTAGAGAAAAAATATGAGACTAATTGACAAAACTAAATTCAAATGAATTTCAAAACCTAACTGAATTGAATAATTACCTTGGAAAACAGAGTTCATAAAATTTGATTACAGTAGAGATGTAAGCATTTTAGAAATAGAGATTAGAACACACACACACAGATTATTAGAGAGATAATGAGATAATGCAAGACAATTTCCAATTCCTGAAAGATACAGGTCTCTAGACTGAAATGACTCACTCTGTGCCTTGCACAATAGATTTAATAAAGTCCATGCTAAAAAAAAATAAAAAAAATAAAAAATAAAAAAATAAAGTCCATGCTAAGCTGCCACTGAAGGTGATGCAATTTCTGGTGAAGATATGCAGATAGATATAGCATCAACTTATAAATACATATCATGGTATGATCGTACATTGAATAAAAGAGGGAAGAATATTTTGCCATGAAAAACAGATGAAGCAAAATTAAGGATCTATGGATTTTTAAGTCTATATCAGGACCATGTAGCGGGTGGCAGGGAGAAAAATCTGTATTCCTGTTGAAATGCTAAATTTGAATTGAGAGGTGTAACAAGGAAAGAATTATATGGATTATTTCAATTAGGAGGAAGAGTAGGTACCAGTGGAGTTTTGAGGGGGCTCAGACTGATTCAGGAGAGCTTACTGTTCACTGACATCAGCTTGGGACTTGGCCACAATGGGAGTACTTTCAAGATAGAAATTGGCCAAAGCGAGACTCTTTTTTACTTAGTTACTTATTTTTTCCAGAGGACATTTTCCAGCCCACCACTGATTAACAAATTGTCATGGGTTCACAAATACACAAGCATTTCTTCAAGAGCAATGGTGAAGTATATTGTACTTGGTTAAGACTGAAAACTATGTTTTCCAGAGTCCTCTTTCCTGAATGGTTCTAGAGTTAGTTGACCCGAAGAGGAACTTGCACAAGTTTTGGAAGGCAGATGCGAAGCACACAGACTTAACTTTTGAAGGCCCCTATGTGTTCCCTGTTCTTCACCACTTCAGATCCAGCTTAGCTGACTATAGGCTATGCTGACAGGAATGGTCTCAGATCCACATGGATCTGATTAACTACAAAGGGACAAGAGCTTACTATACACAGTTCCATTTGGGCACCGGATGTGCTTGGCCTCTTTGATATTTCTATGCTTTTCACCTTGTCCCCTTGCACTATTGCTTCAGATGAATGGGCTAATGGCTCTTTTTCTGATCCTCCAACTCTCTTATCCAGAATCTTACCTCTCCAGCTCTGCCCACATTTGCGTAAGGTCTCTTACCTATAGTAAATATTGTCAATCATAATAGCCTAGTAGCTATGCTTCCCAGACTGAACTGTGAGTGATACTGAGAGGGAGTCATTTCTCAAAACACTGTCAAGAAACAAGGATGTTAAATCACTTTCAGCTCCTAAAATGTATGGGATTTGAAAAGAACAACTTTGCAGCAGTGATTGTTGTAAATAGGCATAGAAAGACTGATTAATTGTGGTAGTCATGAAAAAAGAGTACACTGTTTCTTTCAAGTGATGTAGTCCCAATGTTTTAATTAGCAATAAGGGAGCTTGCTAGAGGCCCCAGCTATTCTGGGTCAGTTGTGATATGGTAGCCATCAGGACATATGCTCCTTCAGGATACATGAGGTAGTATGAAGGTCAATGAACAGCGTTGCTCACTCAGGCTGTACTTGAGTGAATCACATTGGTTTGAAATATCTGTCATTGGTGTGGAATGAAGGAATAGCAGCATATGTGTCATATATTAAATAATACAATGTGTTGTACATTATCTGGACTTGATGTAGGCCTCAACAGTACTCAAACTTGCCTAATCATAAGAATCACTGGGGAAAATCATTAAACTATCTATCTTGATTCTACTTTAATCCTACTGAATCAGAATCTCCAAAGAATGAGACTAGAAATCTATATATCAAGTAAGTTTTAAAAGCAATTAACAATAAAAAGTTTTAAACATTTTGGAGCATGGATGATGAAGGATTTTGTATATGTGAAAGGTAAGTGTGATAATAATGAGAGGCATGTATTAGCCATGTAAGAAACTAGAGACAGAGATAGAGGCTGTTTCTGCATTATTTAAGAAAATATTTAATGATTATTTGAAATAGAGGGATAGTAGTTATGGAGATGGATCAGAACAAATAGAAGATAAATAAATAGAATCATCAAGATATAATGATAGGGGCTTCCCTGGTGGCACAGTGGTTGAGAATCTGCCTGCCAATGCAGGGGACACGGGTCCGAGCCCTGGTCTGGGAGGATCCCACATGCCGCGGAGCAACTAGGCCCGTGAGCCACAATTACTGAGCCTGCGCGTCTGGAGCCTGTGCTCCGCAACAAGAGAGGCCGCGATAGTGAGAGGCCCGCGCACCGTGATGAAGAGTGGCCCCCGCTTGCCGCAACTAGAGAAAGCCCTCGCACAGAAACGAAGACCCAACACAGCCAAAAATGAATAAATAAATAAATAAATTTTTTTAAAAAAAGGAATGGCTTTACTTAAAAAAAAAAGAGAGATATAATGATAAAGTTTAAATCACAACATTTGCAAAGGGATCTTTATAGAGAGAAATAATTATTTTCTGAGGAGTTTCCTGAGAAAGGTATAGTTAGGTATAAAATCTGGACTTTTCTGAATGCCTTTTGATGTTCTTAAATGATAATTGGTAAAGTTTGATTACTTGTGAACTCGGATTAACCTATTTCTTATCTGCAAATATCTAGACACTCAGGTGATGTAAAAAACAACCTTCAGGGAGAGATTCCATTTGTAAATTCATTGTGACCACATCAATTCACTGTATTGTATTGTCTTTTACTTCCATTAAACAACCACAAAATGAGTATGTGTAAGGTACTATGTTAAGGATTAGAGATCCATTAAGTAAACTGCAATCTTTAGTCTCAAGGAAAGTATGAACTACTTGTTATAGAAATACTTAGTTGACCACTTTTTTTTTGCAAAGATAAGATAAAGCCCAATTATAGGGGCCTTGAAACCAGGCTCAGGAGTTTGTATCTAATTCGGTAGACAATGGGGAACATTAAACGGAAATGAGCAAAGCAGAAATGTGACCGAAATTGGAATATCTTGGTATAATTTGGAAGGTTGATATGGTAGCCATGTATGAAACAAAACTGAGTAGGGAAGGAATATGAGCTGCAGCTATGAGTTAGAAAAATACTGTGATAGAATAGATGATAATCAAAAGACCCAAATAAGGAGATAATGATGTGTGAAAGTTTCAGCCTATCAATAACCAATATTATAGTTGGACTGGCCCTTCAGTTGTTTATTATGATTATAAAATATCCTTCAGCAATATCCATCAGGAAACTTTGAAAAAATAAAGGTTTATTACTTACAGGGCCTGAAAATTACATAGCACACCAGGGGCCACACGGTGAGGTTGAGAGTAGACAGAGAAAGAGAGCACGTAGGCCTATGGTTCTTTTATTGAAGTTGATGGTGGGGGCCTGGGTTTCAGAAACTCACTCTTTATTGGTGAATTTAAGCATAAGAGAAGGAATTTAAAGTGAGGGAAGAGAAAGAAATACAAGTGGCCCCAAATGGGCAGGTACCAAAATCAGCCAGGAATCCTAAAACAAAGGAACATCAGTGAGGGGAGAAGGCCTGGCCCTTTATCTAGTGTGTGGCTGGCAATGTGTTTATTTGAGATAAACCTCTTTGAAGTGGATGTTTCTTTGAAGTGGATGTCTCAGTAATCAAAGCATAAGCCAGGCACTTATATTAAAAAAACAAAAGCCAACTGTCAGGGCTTACACTACAAATGAGAAGAGAACAGAAGTACAGATTTAAAAGTTATTTCAGTTTTAAATTATGCAAGACTGTCAAATGGTTAGCTATGGTATGCAAGTTGGAAGGAAGAGTCAAAAATGTAAATGAACAGAAATGCAAAAGCTAACAGAAATGAGGCAAGCGGTTTCGTTGTGTCCTTATAATCGCAAACAGATTAACTATGAAGCTGGTGAAGTGAAGCTTCAAAAACCTTGAAAAAACCTCCTTTTGAAGTATTTGAAGGACCTAGAAATATGTCCCCATAGTCATATTTTTTGTAAAATTTACAAAAGTAAGATATTTTAATCACAGTCAGTTAAGGCTGCTACCTCTTTTCACTCCAACTTCCATTTTATTCCAAATCTTACTGCCCTTTTTGTTGGGTGAATTGGAATGCCTGCAGGCATTTCTATGACCTAGCTAAGTAGAATTCACTTGCTGATACATTTAGTTTAAATTTTGTAGAATATATTCATTTGCTTCACAGTCAGCTTCCTGTATAATTAAGTTATTCCTAGTCATCCTGGTATGAAAATGGTTTCCAGGAAATCAAGTACCTCTCACTCTGCAGATTCAGTCGGCATCAAAATGGGAGATGCAAAGCCAGATGTGTTGCTCTAACATGTGTTGGGAGGAAAATTTTCCTCTACCCTTCTAGGTTCTTCTGGCTAGTCTAATAATTACATTGACATCAGACAGATAGAAGGAAAATAAAACAAATTTTATATGTTTATATTGAGGTCTCAGTCATGTGGGACCTAAAGAAATGACCAAAGCAGGCAGTTTTTATACTTTTTAAACAAATAAATAATAAACTAGTGAAGAATTGACAAGACAAAGGAGTTTGGGCTTCGAGTAGTAAATTAGTGAAGAAGTAACAAGCCTTGTCTCTATACCCCCTAGTGCAGAGACGGTACCTTTCACATTGGAGATTTATTTCCCGTTTTCAGGGAGAGAAAGAGGAGGGTCAGAGTGTCTTTCTTGTATCAGCTATTGTTCCAGTAACTGTAATTCAACATAATCAATATGCCATGTTGGTGTATTTTGGGGTGGCCTGCCCTGAGCCTAAATGCATGATCTGAAGTTTGTGGGTGGTAGAGGAGAAACAGGTTTTGCCATGCATGGAGCTGGAAGTTAGTCTGTGGAAATTCTTCCCATCATTAGACACTTAAAGTTGATCATATAGCATATACAATTATATGCATTATATATGACACTTAAAACTTGATCATATAGCATATACCTAGCATATACATAGCATAGCATAGCATAGCATACATAGCATATACATAGCATAGCATAGCATAGCATACATAGCATATACATAGTATAGCATATACAATTATAAGAGTTACAATTTTTTTTTTTCCTTTTCTTAATGCACATTCAGGATCTATTAAGCTTGATAGGTGATTTTTACTGCAATTGACAAGATGTTTTTGGCCACTTGAATAAAACAAGTCAGAAGTTTTTACTCCTGATTTGACATATGAAGAAAACTTAAGACATTTTTATTAGATAATTAGATAATGTATAAGTTATTAGAGAAAATTCAGATAAAATTATAGATTTTGAAAAACAGAATAATTAAAACGTCAGTAGAAATATTTTGACATGTACACATATTTTAAACAAAATAACAGATAATACCAATTTAGTAACTCATTAAGAGGAAGAGATAAAATTTGAATGGATGAATAAACTCTTGTATTATTTGATAATCAAATTAATTAAGAGAATTGACTCATACTGACACTTTGGAAATATTTTATATCTTCCTTAAATGAAACAAAATACTGGCATTAATGTAGGTAAGATAAAACTCAAATGTGTCAATACAATGAGTATATTGACAATAAACTGGTTAATTAATATCAATTCAAAAATACTTAAGGTAAGCAAATACAATGGAACCTTGAAATGCTTTAAGTTTTACAGCTTGTATACAAAGCACACTTTACAGTATTTTCCCAATTTAACATTCCTAAAAATGTAACTGAGGCTACTAATAAGTTGTGAAGATGAAAGGAAAATTTCTAAGTAGTAATAAGTATTAAAATTTCTAAGTAATATAAGTAGTGAAAAACAATTTAATAAACCATACTAGAGGTGAGAATGATCTTCCTTTTCTTCATAAAGAAGATCATGTCACCATATTTTGTCAAAGAGTATACTGACAAAAGTATAGAGAAATATGTGTTTTTGGAGTTGTCAGATGATTAGTTAATTCAAATATTTTTTTCAGATTTTTGATTTTGATATTATGCTTTAAAATTTTGTAATTGATATAATACATTCTCAATGTAAACAAATTTTCACTATAAATAACTATTCATAAATGTATTGATTTTTTAAAGTAGCCCCTACTTTTGCATTTGTATGAACTACAGGTACCCTAATTTGGAATTGCCTCTGCTTAAATGTTCAATGAAAATTTGATATATACTTAATTTATTAAAATAGCTCTTTTCCCACTTGGGTAAGAATATGTTGTTCTCTGCTGTGTATGCAGCTTGGGTAAAAGGGATGCAAGAGAAATAAACTGATGAACATAATATCCTTTGGTATGACTTAATAGTAGAATTATTGTTGGCTGTGATTTTATTTTTGAAATATTAATACCTTATAAGTAGTTCTTTATATGTCAACTTTATAAAATGGCTCAACTTTATAAAATGTTGAAGTGACTTTCCTATAAAAGAGGAGGTAAGGTATAATTTTCAAGGAAGTCAAAAGGCTTATGAGAAATGTGTAGGTTACCTAGATATTGTTGGAGATAAATAATTGACAGTATTTATACTCCATGTATCTATCTTTTTTTTGCTTTAAAACATTTCTTGAAGAATAACTTACATTCAGTAAAGTGCAAAAAGTGATAAATTTATGCAACCACCAACAATGTTAAATTATATAATACCCAATCAGTTTTCTCAACCTTCAACCCCCAGAGGTAATCAGTATTTTAACTTCTATCAAAGATTAATTTTGCTTATTATATTAAACCAGCATTTTGTTACCATTTCTAAGAGGGATATATCCCATCTCTGCTTTACTACTGGTTACCCAGAATCTCAATAATTATTAGTGGAATTTAATTATTAATGATATATTTTTCACATATAACAGTTAATTGGTTCTTGCTTAAAAAAAAAAAAAAACTTATGTAATCAAGAATACTATTTCTCTCTAGCTTGTGTGTGCTTGTGTGTCTATGTCTGTTCTTTGTGTGTGTATGTGTGAGCATGTTGTAAGTGTGTATGTGTCTGTGCTCATGTGAACTGGTACTCAGGCAAATTTTCTCAATTTGAAGGGCCTATTGAAAACAGAAAGGAGAAAGAAATACACTATATCTACAGTTCTAATTTATTTTTTCTAACTATAATCCTTTAGTAGAATAGTTATAAAAGTTGCAGTAATTCCTTCAGATCAATCCAGGAAAACCTTTTTGAAAAGGTCAGTTTACAGGTTTATTAAGAAATATGAGAGAGTTAAGGACTGATGGAAAAGGAAACAGGTGAACATTCAATTGAATGAAGAATAAGATCCCAAATACTGGTAAAAGAGGAAACAAATTATGCAGTCTAAGCATGTATTTAGTGAGCAAGTAGGGCTAGGGGAAAACGAAAGAAGAGGGGAATGAAGAATAAACTAAATCAAGAAAGCAGATAAAGGACAATCGATATGCTTATCCCAATGTGGATCAGAATGGAAGGCTAATGAAACATAACTTCAGCGAAAACAACAACCAGATAATGGAGATTTTTCACTATAGGGGAAGTTACTTTCTTTTATCCATTTGGTAAGGAAGAGAAACCATAGATTTTTGAGGTATATCTGCTTTGTCAGGGAATTCTAATTTGTGGTGCTTTAAACAAATATTTGAGTGCCTTCCTCTGCCAGGCTCATTTTATTGTCACTCTATTTTGTTTTCATTTTTCTTTTGGAGTGTGATATCAAATAAATGCTCTCAATGCAATCTCTTATTCCAATACACAAAACAGAGCCATCTTTTAATTTTATGTTTCCTTGAAACATTTGAATTAATAAATCTTGCTTTAAGATCCCAATTTCTAACTGCAATCAGTAGTCGATCTGAGATATCTCTTTCTAGGGAGGGTTATTTTTCTTGTTTTCTCACTGACCCAACAGTTCTTACTGCTACTTTAAGGCATAACATAAATAAGAATAGCAGGATGCTGATTAAACGTAGATGCTCCTCATTTAACAAATTACAGTATTTAACCTTATCTTTTTATACCAGAAAGGAAGTAGAAAGCATTATCTTATTCTCTATATTCCAGAATGGGAATCTCCATTTTGCAGGGACATTTTCTGGAGTCAGCTTTCCAATTAACCCTTTAGAGGGTGGCATAATGGTTTAGTCCAATGATCCTTAATTCAGAGAGATGATTGGCTCAGATTCAAATTCTATAATATGGCAATTCTGTCACTTGGGCAAATTACTTTACTTCTTATGCACCTTCATCTATAAAATAGGGATAGTAGTAATACTGACTTCAAAAATTTCAGTGATTGTTAATTGAAGCAATCGATGCAACACTGTTGACGTAGCTCTTCTCAGTTCACTTAATGTCAGTTGTCCCAGTTCCATTTGTTATTATAGTGCTTTTCCTGTTTTGTCTCTTAAAAGTTTTCTCTTCATTTCATATCCTTTTATGAGCCATAGGTTCTCAGATTACTTAAATCTCATTCCATGAAACCAGTATTTGGAAATTGTAGATACACCCATCCTACACCATGCAAGCACAGCTCATAAATTGCAGCTGTGCTGTTGATTTTTGCATTCGTGCTGGCTTGCTAGACAAACCTTTACCTTCTTTAACTTTCTTGGTGCACAGAAAAATACTAGAGTGTGTTTCAAATGAGAGATCTATGACTTCCTTAGTGTCGATTTGAATAAATTTGCACCCAATGCTGCTGAGACTACAGTTCAGATCATTCACTAAAATGGCTAGTTTATCACAGTTAAATTCAAGCAGCCTTAGAACTATATGAATAATAGCAAAATTTAAACAGAATTCTTCAGATATTTAGACCTTGAACAGACATATTATCCACAAAGTTTATGGAGTGTGCCTTGATGGAGAGGGGAAGCAATTGGTGTCATTATCTAGACCCCTAGGAAGTCTCCAGGAATGCTCTAGAAATGTAATAAATCAACACACTCCTTCAAATTATGCAAATATCCATTTTTTCCCTAGCTCAAGGGCCTTAATACTTTTGAAGGATCAGATTTATTTTTGAGATCCAGCATTACTTTGATTATTATTAAATTTATTACACAAATAGTACATGTGCATATTTATAAAGTATTATTTGTGATGACTCACTTACTTCTTCCCATAGCCATGGAATCCTGTTATAAGCTATCAACATTTCTTGCCTATTTTGTGGAAAAAAGACAAATGAAATACCCGTCATGAAATGGTTTATCATCCACTTCAACCTTAAAACCTTTCAATAACTTCCCATTTTTCTTAAGATAAAAGTCAATATCCTTAAAATTACCTCCATGGCCCTACCGGTTGGACTCTATCTACTGCTCTAGTCTTCCTTTTCATAGCACTTTTCACAGCTTCAGCTGCAGAATTTTCCCTTCATTTCCTTATTCTTCCTTCTCACCATAGAGTCTTTGTACATGTTGTCTGCTGGGGCAGAATTAACTCCCTCACTCAGCATGCTTTCACCAAGTTAAATTCTAAAAATCCATTAACGTAGAGATATTAGATTACTTAAGCCCTCTCTGAACCCAAGTCTGGTCAGGTTTTTTTCTACCATTCTCCCATTTAAAATGGTTGCTTTTCTTTGGAGCACATAGGCCAATCTGTGATTATTTATTTGCTTTTTTATTTACTTATTTGTTTATGGTTTTTCTCCACTGATCAGTTCATAAACTCATTGAGAACCAGCACCATGCTTTTGCTCCCTATTTTATGCTCTGGGCCTGGCCCTGTGACAGGAATGATTATGGTTACAGAATGTGCTAATTTTGAAAGTCAGAAGCCAGGTAATCATTGAAGCTTACTTCAAAGCATAAGTAAGAGGGAGATGACAACTAATTCCAGATTTTTACCCCATCTTTTTGAAATAAGCTGTGGGGAATAGAATACAATGACCTTACTCTTGACTCTTGAGTGTCAAAGTGACAAATCTAGAAAGGATCCATTTTTTAAAACTAAAATTAAGAGCTTAATTTAAATTGGTGTTTTTTTTGATTGGGTTTACAGACAACAGAATTTTCTACTTTCAATACATTTCTTGGAAAGTTTTAAAATATGAGAGGAGACAAAAATCTAAGACTCCAAAATAATTGATGATGGTGACAAAATCATAGGAACACAATCTATTTAAATAAATTACTACTATTTTCAGGGTCTTATCATGTAATCTGCCTCTTTTATCCTTGAGATCCATTATGATACCAGATGAGCAGCTATAGGTATAACTACATGGTAAAATTTAGTATTGGCTGGTTTGATAAATAGTAGATTGCTATTTGAGCTGATGACAAGTTTAGGATATCAGGATCCCTGATTTGGGTTTAAGGTGGAATGTGAGTTTGTCTCCTAAAGTGACCTCTTCTTAGATAGGTCTAGATTAGGTTATTAAAATATTGACTCTATTTGGCCTACTGCCTATCTGATTTATGAGTTCCTTACAAATTTCTGATTCAGACAACTTACTTGAATTCCAAATTGTCAAGACATTATTTAATCATTTGGATTCATACTACATATTTTGATTACCTAAGTATATTATGAGATTTCACATATGATACAGCATTCCTGAGCATCTACTTGTGTTGGCATTATTATTATTATTATTACTTATTAATTTCTAAAATAAATAATAGCAATGGTGGTATCTAATTTTATATGTTGAAAACACTTTTATTTTGCTATAAGCTATACTAGGTAAATTATATTGGATACTTTATTTAATCCTTCGAGAGCATCTCTGTAGTATTTAACATAAGACTAGCAAATGTAGATCCCTTAGGTGTATTTGTTGAAATAATAAATGAATGTGAAGCCTGGCATTTTTATTTCAGCTCTACTGCAACTTGGGATCACCCTCTCACAAATAGCATTGGTTTGAATGTTACAGAAACATTAAGAAGTTTTGCTCATCTTCAAAGAGAACAAGCTTGACTATAATCTTCCTTTTTAATCTAAATTACTAATAACAGGTAGCCCAGTAACTTTAAAAGATGGAGAAATGTATTTTTGTGTAATCTTAAGTTTTAAAGGTAAACCTTGATATTGATCATGAAACTCCTTTAAGGAAACATATTTTGTTTAGTTTCATTTTTCTATTTCTTGGAAATAGGCTGTTATTTAATTTATTATTTCATTGCTAGTGTCTCCCACAATGTTTAAATAACTCCCTGAAGGTACTTAGTAATCATTCTCTAAATAAATTAATAGTCGAATAACAAAATCCTCTTTCATGTTCGGTCCATGTAAATATCTGACAATGACTTTTACATACCCCCCTTCTCCATATGAATCATATTTCCTTCCTCTAGCTTAAACATATCTGTTTCTTTCAATCGTCATTATATGAAAGCAAGATTTAATAGAAAGTACATTGGAAACATATTTTGGTTAAACTCAGCAACTTACAGAATAACATAGAGCAAATTACTAAACACTTAAAGTGTTGGGAGTGTTTGTGCACTGTAAAGTTCTATAAAACATGTTAACATTTATTAATTCTTTGTTATATAATGCTATGTACACTGCATTACACACTTTACATCTGGTAATGAACTTACTTCTTATAGCAATCTCATGAATTGGTTATTGCTATTGGTTTTTTAAATTATATTGTTAAGTTTAGAAATCCATTATTCTAAATGCATATTTAGCTTTATTCTATTGAAAATGTGGTGTTGAGATATGAATCTAATAATCTAGGAATCCCAGTACATAATAGAATATTGTGGATTTCTTAAAGGGTCACTTCTATTAAGATGATTTTTTTTTAATTTTTAAAAAATGTAAAAAAAAATTAAAATATTTATTTATTTTTATTTTTTTGGCAGCGACAGCTCTTAGTTGTGGCATGAGGGATCTTCACTGAGGCATGCAGGATCTTTCATTGTGGCCTGCGGGCTTCTCTCTAGTTGTGGCGTGCAGGTTTTCTCTTCTCTAGTTGTGCTCAGGCTTCAGAGTACGTGGCCTCTGTAGTTGTGGTGCACGAGCTCAGTAGTTGCAGCGCGTGGGCTTAGTTGCCCCGTGGCATGTGGGATCTTAGTTCCCTGACTAGGGATTGAACCTGCATCTCCTGCATTGGAAGGTGAATTCTTTACCACTGGCCCACCAGGGAAGTCCCAAAGGGTCACTTCTATTAATGAAGGCTAAGTAGATACACTTTGTCTATTATACTTCCTAGATTTATCTGCTTATAAGTCTTATCAAAAATAAATTGAGAATATTCTGGTATGACATATATTTGTAAACTAGATAAAAGCATTAACTGATAATAACTTTCTTTTGAAATTAATCACAATGTTTGCTCTGGTATTTTTCTCCTCAAATTACACTGGCATTAATATCAAGCTTAATTATCTATAATTATCACTATCATATGCATCCAATTCAAAAAAACATGGCCTCTTTGATGCCAATATTTGTATGACTAATGCACATTACTATAAATTTTATTAGTGCCTAGGTGTGTAGCATTTTGGCCAGGAAAACTGCATTAAGTTTAAAAATGTAAGTCACATTTTACTATTTTGGATTTTAGACCTCTCATTTATGTTTCCCCCATGTTTTAATATACTTAAGAAAAGAACAGTTTAAATTGTCTTACAGTAAAATTGATGTTGTCTGATGATTCACCTTTATGAATTTTAACACCCGTATAGATTCATACAATACCACCACGATCAGGATAGAGAAGAGTTCCATCACTCCCTAAAACTCTCTCATGCTATTCCACTACAGTCACACATTTTCCTAACTCCTAACCCTAGCAACCACTGATTTATGCTGCATTACTATGGTTTTGTCTTTTCAAGAACAACATATGTATGAAAACATATGGCATGCAACCCTGTGAGACTGGCTTCTTTCACTCAGCATATAGCCTTTAAGAGTTATTCAAGTTGTTGTACATATACATACACAACATGTTCCTTTTTATTACTGAGTAGTATTCCATTGTACTGATGTGTACAGTTTGGATAGCCATTCACCTGTTGAAGACATTTGAGCTCTTTCCAGTGTATATTATGAATAGATGTACTATAAACATTTGCATATAGGTTTGTGTATAAATGTAAGATTCCAAATGTTTAGGGTAAGTACCTAGGAGCAGGATTACTCAGACAAATGGCAATGTGTGGACATCTTTATTAGAAAGTATAAAGCTGTTTTCTAGGTGGATGTAACATTTTGCACTTGCACAAGAAATGTGTAAGAGATCCAACTGCTTGGTATACTTGCCAGCAGTTTGTATTGCCAGTATTTTATTTTATTTGTTTATTAAATTTTTTTCCAGTTTTTTTTAATTGAAGGATAGTTGATTTACAATATTATATTGGTTTCAGGTGTACAACATAGTGATTCAATATTTTTATCATCTATATTCCATTTAATGTTATTATACTATATTTCTGTGCTGTACAATAAATCCTTGTAGCTTATTTATTTTATACATAGTTTGTACTTCTTAAACCCCTATCCCTATATTATGTCTCCCACTTCCCTCTCCCCACTGGTAATCACTAGTTTTGTTCTCTATGTCTGTTAGTGTATTCCTGCTTTGTTGTATTCATTTGTTGTTTCATTATTTCAATTCCACATATGTGATAACATACCATATTTGTTTTTCTCTGACTTATTTCACTAAGAATAACACCCTCCAGGTGCATCCATGTTGTTGTAAACAGCAAAATTTCATTCTTTTTATGGATGAGTAATATTCCATTGTGTGTATATATATATATATACCCACATCACCTTTATCAATTCATCTGTTGATGGACCCTTAGGTTGCTTCCATATCTTGGATATTGTAATTAATGCTACTATGAACATTGAAGTACATGCACCTTTTCGAAATAGTCTTTTCATTTTCTTCACATATATACAAAGGAGTTGAATCGCTGGATCATATGGTAGTTCTATTTTTAGTTTTTTGAGGAAACTCCATACTGTTTTCAATAATGACTGCACCAATTTACATTTCTACTAATGATGTACCACATCTTTACCAACATTTGTTATTTGACAGCCATTTTGACAGGTGTGAGGTGATATCTCATTGTGGTTTTAATTTGTATTTTCCTGATGATTAGAAATGTTGAGCATCTTTCATGTACCTGTTGGCCATCTATATGCCTTCTTTGGAATAATGTTTATGCAAATCTTCTGTCCATTTTTAAATGGAGCTGTGTGTTTATTTGACAAGTTATATGAGTTTTTTATATATTTTGGATATTAATGCCTTATCAGCCACATATTTTGCAAGTATTACCTTATCTTCAGTACGTTGTCCTTTTGTTTTGTCAGTGGTTTCCTTTGCTGTGCAAAGTTTTTAAATTTCTGTAATTTTGCTTTTTTTTTCCTTTGTTGGAGAAGACAGAGCCAAAAAAGTATTTCTAGATCTTATGTCAGTGTTCTGCCTATGTTTTCTTCTAGGAGTTTTATGGTTTAAAGTCTTACATTTAGGACTTTAATCCATTTGAGTTTATTTTTGTATATGGCATGAGAAAGTGTTCTAATTTTATTCTTTTACATGTAGCTGTTTAGTTTTCCAGTACCACTTATTGAAGAGACTGTCTTTTCCCCACTGTATATTCTTAGCTCCTTTGTCATAGATTAATTGCCCACAGGTAATTGGGTTGATTTATGTGCTTTCTATTTTATTTCATGATCTATGTGTCTGTTTGTTTTCTGCCAGTATCACACTGTTTTAATTACTTTAGCTTTGTAAATTGGCTGAAGTCAGGGAGCATGATACCTCCAACTTTGTCCTTTTTTCTCAAGATTGCTTTGGCTATTCAGGGTCTTTTGTGGTTACTTTTATATTTTAGGATTACTTGTTCACCTTCTATCAAAAATATCATGGATATTTTGATAGAGATTGAATTAAAATCTGTAGATTGCTTTGGGTAGTGTGGACATTTTAACAATATTAATGCTTCCAATCTATGAACACAGGATATCTTTCCATTTTTTGGTTGTTATCATCAATTTCCTTCATCAATGTTTTATAGTTTTTAGAGTATAGGTCTTTCACCTCCTTGGTTTTATTCCTAGGTATATATTTTTTCTTTTTGATCTGATTTTAAATGGTGTTGTTTTCTTATTTTATCTTTCTAATAGTTCATTATGCACTTGGAGAGAGGCTGATTGGATGCCAGACACTCAGGCAGCAGATTTTGAAGTAATCAAATAGGCTGCTTTCAGGCAAAGATTGGGAGGTGGATGTTTTTTTCTCTTCCCGCTGCACTGGTCCCTGGGGAATAGCCACAGCTAGTCCTTGTGATCCATTTAAGAAACGTTTCTTTGTTTGCTATAGTCTTGTGGGTCTCATGGAGGAAGTCCCATTGTTTTTTAGAACTAGTGCTTTTGGGAGCCATCCCTCAGGTGGAAGTCTTAAACGTTGGGGTGCTAGATGTTAGTACAAACCCTTCACTCCTCAGGGAGAACCTGGGAGTGAGAATTCCTTCCAAATTATATGTTGCCATTCTGGGGATGGAGGATGGGGTTTATGGCAAGAGTATGTCTCAGGCTTTACTATCCATTCTTATGTGGATATTCTCATTAGCCTGATGTATAGGAGTCACTCAGCTGGTTACTAGACTTCTTTCATGGAATTGCTCTATGTGTAGCTGTAGATTTAATGTGTCTTTGGAAGACAGTGAATTCAGGAGCCTCCTATGTCACTATCTTGGACTGGAATACTCCTATACCATTTTCTGTTTCTTTTCCACTCACCCAAAATGTTCTGACATTATCTAAACTGTTGTGACATCTTTGAAAAATTTAAACAGTTTTTAATGTTTATTTATTTGTTTATTCATTTTTTTGCTATATGAACATGTGTAATGTTTTTCAGTTCTTCTTCTGAGTATTACAATATGGATGCTTAATATTTCTTAGTCTACATAGAAACATTACCATCGTTTAGTTGCTTATCCTCCTCCTCTATGCGACAGTTGTCTATGTATTATATCTTTACACATAAGTATCTCATTAGACAATATTTTAAATTGTTCTTTCGACTTTCAAACTATTTTAAAGAATCCAAGAGGAGAACACTTGTTTATTACAGTTGCTCATATATTTATTGCCACTATTGCTCTATCTTCATTCCTTATGTTCTCACCTTCCTTTCGTATTATTTCCCTTGTGTCCCTTGAAGCTTTTTTTTGCAATTTTGATGGAGATGTTTTCTTGGCAACAAATTATTAGTTTTACTTAATCTCTGAATTGTCTTAATTCATTTATTTTCATGAGGCATACTTATACTGTTTCTAGATTTATGGAAGGGCAGTTCTTTTTTTTAGCTCTTAAAACATTTCTGTGCCATTTCAGTGCCATGATTTCTAATGAGAAATCTGCAAACATTCTTATTGTTGTTTTCTTATAGGCAGCACATATTTTTTTTTTTTTTACTGCTTTCAAGAGTGATTCTCTGACTTGCATTTTTAGCAGTTTGCTTATGATGTGTTTGAGCATTAATATTTGGGTTTATCTACCGTCTTTGGGGCTTTCTGAGTGTTTTGAATTGTATGGCTGTCACCAAAATTCAGAATTTTTAGTCATTATTTCTTTAAATGTTTTTTTTCAGCCCACAATCTTTCCTTTTTTTCTTCTGGGACTCTGGAATCAAATGGAAGACTTTCTTATCAACCAATAGGCCTCTGTAGCTCAGTTCAATTTTTTTAATTTATTCTTTTTTTTCTTTTGGCACAGAATGAATATTTTCTATTGCTTTACCTTTGGGTTTACTGACTCTTCTGTCATCTCCATTGGGCCAATCCACCTAAGGTTTTCTCTTTATTTAAACATTTTAGTTATTATATTTTTCAGTGCTAAAATACTCAGTTGATACATTTATATACATTCTATTTTTCCATTTTTTAAAGAGTATTCATGATTGCATGTTGAGCATTTTAAATAGCTTCTTTAATAACTTTGTTATTTAAAATCTGTGTCACTTCAGGTCTCAGGTCTGATGTCTATTGATTTTCTTTTCCCATGTAACATTATATTTTTCTTGTTCTTCATATGCAGAATAACTTTAAATTATATCTTGGACTTTTTGAAAATTGCATTATGAGACTCCAGGCTTTATTTAAATCCTATGAATGATGATATTTTTTGTTTTAGTAAGCAAAGGATGTGGTAAATTTCAGATGATCAGTTCCAACTATGTTTTGCAGGCTGTAGTTCTAATATCAGTTCAGTTTTCAAAGGCTTTCTTGAATCTATCCCATTAATTCATCACCTGGTAGTCAGTCTAGTGCTTAGGTGGTGGCTTTCATTTATTTCTCAAAGTATTCTCATTGAGAGATGATTACCACATGTGCCACTCAAGCATGAGCTCATTAATTCTAAAACGAAGTTATAAGTTCACTTTCCTGATCTCTTCCATCTACATTAATTTCCTGGGCTTTATGAACTAAATTGTGTCCCCTCACAAATTCCTATGTTGAAGCCCTAACTCCCAATGTGGCTATATTTAGAAATAAGGTCTTAGAAGGTAGTTAATATTAAATGAAGTCATAAGGGTGGGGCCCTAATGTGATAGGATTAATATCCTTATAAAAGTGTATTTATTTATTTATTTATATAAAAGTGTATTTATTAGAGTCCTTATGAAATGAGATATCAGAGAGTTATCTCTTCCTTTCTTTCTTTCTCTATTATGTGAGGACAAATTAAGAAAATGGCCATCTGCCAGGAAAGAGTTCTGACCGGAAACTGACCATGAAAGCACCTTGATCTCAAACTTCTATTACCCAAAATTGTGAGAAAATAAATTTTTGTTGTATAAATCACTCAGTTGATGGTATTTTGTTATGAAAACCTGAGAAAATATATAAAATGGTACTTTCCAGTTCCCTGGGGCTCATCTTTTCAGATTTCCAGCCAGAACACTGGGACTATAGTTGTCCTTCTCAGCCACATAGATTTTGACTAGAACTGTATCCAGTTATAAATGGCCAGAGGACAGAGGGAAATTAAAAAAATGAAAAATGAAAAATTACCTCTTACTCTTGGAACTTGGAACTACATCTCCACTGATCAGAGAAGATAGCTTCCCTCCATTAAATATTTGGTTCTTGTGGCCTTATGTTGTTGCCACTTTTACCACAGGATTGCTTTGAGGTTGGTGTAAAAGAGAACACAGAAAAAAAGTTGTTGGGGGGAGGGAAGGATTCTGCATACTCTCGGAATTAGAAATTATATTTCCTGTTCTTCAAGCCAAAATTAGAGAGCTTCTTTTAGAATTCCCTCTGTGTCCTAGTGTCCATTTCCAGATATAATGTATACTAGAGGTGAAACAAAACAAAACAAAATGCTCCAAAAACAAAGAAGGAAAACTCACTATCATTTGGGTTACACTGAACTTTTGTCTTCATCTTCAATCCACATGCTATTATTTTCTTTTCAGAGACTCAAAATATACACTATGTTAACTATAGTCAATAATTTGATATTTTTCTCTTAAATAATTCTGAATCAAAGCTAGAACACAGTATTTTTATAGGAATATGGTATATGCACTCTGTTATTGAGAGTACATTTTAATGTGTGTGATAATAAGAGAATTCAGCACCACCAAACCAGCTTTACAACAAATGCTAAAGGAAATTCTCTAGGCAGGAAACACAAAAGAAGAAAAAGACCCACAAAAACAAACCCAAAACAATTAAGAAAATGGTAATAGGAACATACATATCGATAATAACCTTGAATGCAAGTGGATTAAATGCTCCAAACAAAAGACACAGGCTGGCTGAATGGATACAAAAACAAGACCCATATATATGCTGTCTAGAAGAGACCCACTTCAGACCTAGGGACACATACAGACTGAAAGTGAAGGGATGGAAAAATATATTCCATGTAAATGGAAATCGGAAGAAAGCTGGAGTAGCAAAACTCGTATCAGATAAGATAGATTTTAAAGTAAAGTCTGTTACAAGAGATAAGGAAGGACAATATATAATGATCAAGGGAGCAATCCAATAAGTAGATATAACAATTATCAATATTTACGCACCCAACATTGGAGCACCTCAATACATAGGGCAAATACAAACAGCCATAAAAGGGGAAATCGACAGTAACACAATCATAGTAGGGGACTTTAACACCCCACTTACACCAATGCACAGAACATCCAAACAGAAAATAAACAAGGAAGCACTAGCTTTAAATGACACAATAGACCTGATAGATTTAATTCATATTTATAGGACCTTCTACCCAAAAGTGGCAGAATACACATTCTCCTCAAGTGCACAGGGAACATTCTCCAGGATAGATCACATCTTGGGTCACAAATCAAGTCTCGGAAAATGTAAGAAAACTGAAATCATATCAAGCACCTTTCTGACCACAACACTATGAGAATGGAAATCAATGTCAGGAAAAAAAAATGTAAAAAACACAAATACATGGAGGCTAAACAGTGTGCTACTAAATAACCAAGAGATCACTGAAGAAATCAAAGAAGAAATAATAAATATACATGGAAAAAAATGACAATGAAAACACGATGACCAAAAACCTATGGGATGCAGCAAAAGCAGTTCTAAGAGGGAAGTTTAGGGCAATTCAATCTTACCTCAAGAAACAAGAAAAATCTCAAATAAAAAATCTAACCTTACACCTAAAGCAAGTAGAGAAAGAAAAACAAATAAAACCCAAAGTCAGTAGAAGGAAAGAAATAAAAATCAGAGCAGAAATAAATGAAATAGAAATAAAGAAAAACAAGAGCAAAAAAACTAAAAGTTGGTTCTTTGAGGAGATAAACAAAACTGATTAACCTTTAGCCAGACTCATCAAGAAAAAAAGGGAGAAGACACAAATCAATAATATTAGAAATGAAAAAGGAGAAATCACAACTGACACTGCAGAAATACAAAGGATTATAAGAGACTACTACAAACAACTAGAGGCCAATAAAATGAAAAACCATGAAGAAATGGGCAAATTCTTGGAAAGGTTTTTCAAGACTGAACCAGGAAGAATTAGAAAATATAAACAGACCTATCACAAGTAATAAAATTGAAATTGTAATTAAAAATCTTCCAATAAACAAAAGTTCAGGACCAGATAGTTTCACAGGTGAATTCTATCAAACATTTAGAGAAGAGCTAACACCAATGCTTTTCAAACTCTTTCAAAAAATTGCAAAAGGAGGGAGGAACACTCCCAAATTCATTCTACAAGGCCACAATCACCCTGATACCAAAACCAGACAAAGATAACACAAAAAAAGAAAATTACAGACCAATATCATTGATGAACTTAGATACAAAAATCATGAACAAAATACTATCAAATAGAATCCAACAAAACATTAAAAGCATTATACACCATGATCAAGTGGGATTTATCCCAGGAATGCAAGGATTCTTCAATATATGCAAATCAATTCACCATATTAACAAATTAAGGAATAAAAACCATATGATCACCTAGATAGATACAGAAAAAGCTTTTTACAAAATTCAACACCCATTTATGATAAAAAACTCTCCAGAAAATGGGCATAGAGGGAACTTAACTCAACATAATAAAGGCCATATATGACAAACCCACAGCAAACCTCATACTCAGTGGTGAAAAACTGAAACCATTTCCAGTAAGATCAGGAACAAGACAAGGATATACACTCTCACCACTTTTACTCAGCATCGTTTTGGAAGTCCTAGCCATGGCAATCAGAGAAGAAAAAGAAATAAAAGGGATACAATTTGGAAAAGAAGTGAAACTGTCATTGTTTGCAGATGACATGATACTATACATAGAAAATCCTAAAGATGTCACTAGAAAACTACTAGAACTAATGAATGAATTTGGTAAGATAGCAGGATACAAAATAAATGCACAGAAATCTCTTGCATTCCTATACACTAACAATGAAAAATCAGAAAGAGAAATTAAAGAAACAATCCCATTTACCATCACAACTAAAAGAATAAAATACCTAGGAATAAACCTACCTAAGGAGGCAAAAACTTGTACTCAGAAAACTATAAAACACTGATAAAAGAAATCAAAGATGGCATAAACAGATGGAGACATATACCATGTTCTTTGATTGGAAGAATCAATATTGTGAAAATGACTATACTACCCAAAGCATTCTACAGATTCAGTGCAATCCCTATCAAACTACCAATGGCATTTTTCACAGAAGTAGAACAAAAAAGTTTACAATTTGTATGGAAACACAGAAGACCCTGAATAGCCAAAGCAATCTTGAGAAAGAAAAACAGAGCTGGAAGAATCAGGCTCCCCGACTTCAAACTATACTACAAAGCTACAGTAATCAAGAAAGTATGGTACTGGTACAAAAACAAAAATATAGATCAATGGAAGAGGATAGAAAGCCCAGAGATAAACCCACACACATATGGTTACCTAATTTATGAAAAAGGAGGTAAGAACATACAATAGAGAAAAGACAGCCTCTTCAATAAGTGGTGCTGTGAAAACTGGACAGCTATATATAAAAGAATGAAACTAGAACACTCCCTAACACCATACACAAAAATAAACTTCAAATGGATTAAAGACCTAAATGTAAGACAGGACACTATAAAGCTCTTAGAGGAAAATGTAGGAAGAGCATTCTTTGACATAAATCACAGAAAGATCTTTTTTGACTCACCTCCTAAAGTAATGAAAATAAAAACAAAAATATACAAATGGGACCTAATGAAACTGAAAAGCTTTTGCACTGCAAAGGAAACCATAAACAAGTTGAAAAGACAACCCTCAGAATGGGAGAAAATATTTGCAAATGAAGCAACGGACAAAGGATTAATCTCCAAAATATAAAAACAGCTATGGAGCTCAATATCAAAAAACAAAAAACCGAATTAAAAAATGGGCAGAAGGCCTAAATAGACATTTCACCAAAGAAGACCTACAGATAGCCAAGAGGCACATGAAAAGCTGCTCAACATCACTAATGTTTAGAGAAATGCAAATCAAAACTACAATGAGGTATCACCACACACCAGTCAGAATGGCCATCACCAAAAAAATCTACAAACAATAAATGCTGGAGAGGGTGTAGAGAAAAGGGACCCTTTCACACTGTTGGTGGGAATTTAAATTGATGCAGTGATTATGGAGAACAGTATAGAGGTTCCTTAAAAAACTAAAAATAGAACTACCATATGACCCAGCAATCCCACTACTGGGCTTATACCCTGAGAAAACCATAATTCGAAAGGACACATGTACCCCAATGTTCATTGCAGCACTATTTACAAGAGCCAGGATGTGGAAACAACCTAAATGTCCAACGATAGATGAATGGATAAAGAAGATGTGGTACCTATATACAATGGAATATTACTCAGCCATAAAAAGGAATGAAATTGGGTCATTTGTAGAGATATGGATGGACCTAGAGTCTGTCATACAGAGTGAAGTGAGCCAGAAAGAGAAAAAACAGATATTATATATTAACACATATATGTGGAATCTAGAAAGATGGTACAGATGAACCTATTTGTAGAAATGTAGATGTAGAGAATGAACATGTGGGCACAGGGAGAATGGGAAGGGTGGGATGAATTGGGAGATTAGTTTTGACATAAATACCCTACCACATGTAAAATAGATAGCTAGTGGGAACCTGCTGTATAGCACAGGGAGCTCAGCTCAGTTCTCTGTGAAGACCAAGATGGGTGGGATGGAGGGTTTGGGAGGGAAGTTCAAAAGGGAGTGGATATAGGTATACTTATGGCTGATTCACTTCATTGTACAGCAGAAACTAACACAACATTGTAAAGCAATTTTACTCCAATTAAAATAAAGTAAAATAAAATAAAATAAAATAAATGGCTAATACACATAAAGCACCTAAAAATTATATTCATATGTACTTATATAAAAAATATTTTTCATAAACCTCTTTTTATAGCATAATTCATTGTATTTGAAATGTTCTCAAAAATAACATTGACCTGAAACTGTTAAAATTTAACTTGGTTCTCTGATTCAATATGGATATTGTTTTCTGTTGAGGGATGTTAAACTAATATCTGATAATCCCTGGGAATTTCCCCAAGCATTTTCCTTGGCATTAAAAAAGAGCTTTCAAAATTTTAAAATCTGCAACAGCTAGGGTGGATAAGTCTTATTCTAGTATAAGGACGATAAATCATGGTAGAACGAAAATTATTAAAATTGGTTGATAGCATTTCAATTTTCACAAAGCTTTCAGCCGTCTGTTATCTTTGCTTTTACCAATTTAAATGCATTAACTCTAAAGCTGGCCTTAAACTGAACGTTTAAATTAATGCATTGTCAATTTGTTGTTATGGTAAAGAAAAAAAATTAAGTTAGAAACATGGATGTAGAGAAATAATGACACACTCTTCATTTGCTATTTTAATCTGAATATACTCTTCCATTTTCCATGCTGCCATTATCCATGTAAACCTAATGACATCCGAAAGCAGTATTGGCAAAGCCCGTTAACAATATGTTCTTTATAAGGCTAGAGTAAATTGTTGCTCAAAAACAATGTTATTGTGTATGACTGACTTGTTATGCACTTAGTACCTCTGATCACTTTAGCTAAAAGAAAGAAAAGAAGGAAACATAATGATGTTAATTAGCAGAAAGCCGATGCAGAAGTGATTTTCTTCTAGATATTCAACTTCACCTTAAATGAAATATGGAGTAAATAGTTGGCAGAGTATTTAACATGAAATGAGCTGCAAAGAAATTGGTTCCTCAATGATTTTTTTTTCTGAGTGAAATTTAAATGATATACAAACAACATAGCACAAGACCAATTTCTGCCTCCCTTGTGCTTAGATATCCTTAGGCAAGGAATCAAAAATGATCACCGCTTCTTTTTTTTTTTTTTTTTCTGTCCTTTAATCCTACCCCTTAACCTTGATAGCTGGAGTTAAGGGAACACAGTGTGCTCTGTATGACCTTGAAGTGCTGTGCATTTCCTAAACTGAAGTAGATATGTTTATGAAATTACACACATTCATGCATTGACATAATGAGGCTGTTGAGTTTAGCATAGTGAAATATTTCACTTACTGATCAAGAAGAATGGATAGATACATACATACCAATAGCTAGTACTTTAATTCTTCATTATGGATTTCCACTATCATCTAGGTATTACCTTGGCTGCAAAGGAAACTCTGATCATGAAAGAAAATTTGGTTCCACCAGCAATCCTTAGGCCAAAAAGATGTTGATAGCATCATTTTAAAATGCTCACTTCCATATATTTTTGTGAACTTTGAATTTGATTTCATTTATGTATTGTTGGATGTAAAGTAGAATATATAGGCTTCTGGTGGACACATGAGATCTGTGTAAAGTTTTTCTGAAGAAAACAGGATTGTGGGGCACTAGCTCTTCTCTCACAATGGATGGCATTTTCGAGAAGAGAACTCCATTAAGTCTCAGTATTTCCTAAAAGGAACCCTGGGCCTAATCAACAAATTATCTACAATTACTCCTTTTCCCTTTGCAAACCACTCTTTCCTTTTGTTTGTAAACACTAGTATTTCTCTTCACTTATATCTTGTCTCCTTTTTAAGTGATGTTAAAACAGAACACCTAGAATGAATTTCTAATGACTCATCTTGGTAGATATCATGTACCATTCTGAATTTTCTTCTAAACTTTTGTGACACTTGTTCTCAATGTGTCTCATCTTTCTTGCCAAGGGCAAGCATCACATTCTAGTGTGTACTGATTTTTTTTATATCACAAATCACAAAGTCTTGCTTGCATAGGTGGTCAGTACATCTAGGCTGAATGCATTTAACAGTGAAAACTTTTCTATAGGAATTATACATGGTGATTCAAATATATAAAAAATATGATTGTTCTAGAAGGCAGCTCCTACCATTTAGTCTTAAATAACAGATACAATGAAGATACATCCCAGGAGAAAATGGTGGGAAGTCAGAAGGCTGATCTTGAATAACCTCCTATGAGGCTGAAAAGGAAAAACCAGAGTCTACCTTTTTAATATCTATCAAATCCATCCCTTTATCTCCATAATTGTTTTGAACCAGCTTCCCTCCTGTTATTCATACCTTTTCTTTACCTGCAATATAACTTCATTATTACTCCCAGAGGAATTTTGTGAACCCTACATGTAATATAATCATCCTTGCTCAAGATTCTCCAAAATCTCCACATAATATTTAAAATAATATTCAAAATTATTAGTAGAACACTGAGTGTCCTTTAATATATATCTCATGCACCTCTCCCTACTTTTCTCTCTAATAAATTCCACTAAACATATATCTCCCTTCCCTATGAGTCCTGTGTCTGGAATAAACTTTCCTTTAATTCCTTACTTTATCTTCTTTTAAAATTCAAATTATGTCATCTTGCCAAGAAATCTTCCTTTACTCTCTAGTTTTATTTGTGTTTTCACATAAACTTCCAAAGTATCTCCACAATTAGGCTGGCTGTAAGCACTTCGAAGGTAAAGACAATGCCTTAAATATAATGGAAAAGATCATTACTTGACTGTAGATGTCACACGTATATCAAAATCTAGAATTTGTTGGAACAGGACATTGTCAGTGAACTGAGGCAGGCCTGCAAATTAACAAGGTAGAAAAAAATATTTTTGGTTTGCTTCTGGCCCTGCTTTTAGTTATTTTTTTCAGTGTTTCCTTAAATTAATTCAGCTTTTGTTATTTGACATTTGTTAGTAGGAGGGAGGTGTGGTATTAATGAATTTCATTACAGAATTAGACAGAAAGCTTAAAGTGTACACGGTAATGGTTAAGGGGTGAAGAAAATAAAGAATAAATAATGGATCTAAACTAAAGATCTGAGTCTGATATGTGGAAAGCATGTGAGAAAATAGAACATCTTTTTAGGGAGATAAAATGAATGCATGAAGATGCAATTTTCTTTCACTTTAACCTGTACCAACATTCTGGCCTCTCTTTATGAGGAGAAGCTAGACAATCTGGAGAACTCTGCACTTCAACTTGCCTTCTGAGACTCCTGAATCAGAAACTCCTTCATTCTTGAAGGTTCATAGGTTTCTTTGGCATTGTTAAACTCTTAGAATAATTTATTGGATACATTCTATAGCACTTAACTGGCATCTATGTTGAGTTTGTTGCCTTGATAATTAGAAGTGGATGTTCATACCATATCTGATAGTCAATATATGTAAAAGAGATTCTGTGCAATGCTTGATGTGCAGGAAGCTACATTCTCAATTCTGCATAGCTCAGAGGTCAGAGTATCGCAAAGTTATTATTTCTAGATTAGCCAATCTTGTAAAATATCATTATGGGTCAATTGAGTGACATTGCATAAATAGTTAGCTGTATGTTCTGAGGAAGCTTTTAAGACAAAATACTACTTATATTAGAAGTAGCGCAAAGCAGTTACCAGAAATGCATATTGGGTTTTAGGATTCTAATGCTGAGTAGTATAGAATTTTCACTTTGTCTTTTACCCTCTGTTCCTCTTTTCATACAAACTGGTATATTATCAAACATTTCTAGAATAAAGAGCCTAAGTCATTATATGCCTCACCTTTCTAAATGACTCACTATAAACTGCAAACTATGATGGACAACGCTTAAACATGTGCTGTATAGTACATAAATAATATTCCTTTTAATCCTTATTGGTTACTTTATAAATTATAGTTTCTAGAAATCTTGTAGGAGTCAAACATTATATCAATATAGAATAATATTGCTTGTAGTTTATGACATATTGATACATTACTATAGTTAATACAATTTAAATAAAATCATATCAGAACCATGACACCACTCTTGTTCAATGAGTATTTCGTGATGATGATAATAATGATGATAATAAATCACTGGCTATAATAAGAGAGTGACTGCAGAATTTAATACAAAATGAATTTAGAGAAACTATAGAGATTTTGCAAGAAGAAAAATTGCAGCCTTACATTAAAGCAACAATTTTATTATTTTTAAACTCAGTTCTCTGTAAAAGTAAAGTGATTATGTGACACAGTCAGGAAGCAATAGGAAATTTAGCTGATGCTTTTTATAGGTCTATACTCTTAGCATCATTAATGTTTTTAAAAAGTCAGTTTTTCTATACTTCTTGTCAAAATAATCTATCATCCGTAAGTATAGCATAAACTGAAAATATTGGTCTTGGGATTTCTTCTATTCAGGTGATAACAATGTCTTTATTAAATTGCAAAACAACATAAAATATTGCTGGTGATGTGTCTGGTCAAACATTTCTACTTCAAAATTGCTCAGAAATATTAGCTGAAAAAAGCTTTCTTCTAGGGATGGATTTCTATCCTTAAATCATACCCTTATAAGTAGGAACCAATTGTGAGATTGGTTGTGATTAGACTGATGGAAGCACTGTAACAAATTTAGTAAAAGGAATTTAGCCACAACATCTGTAATTTCTAGGCAGTGACCCACCGACTATGTGACTAAAGGCATTTTTTTCCAGATGGCACAGCCATAACTTTCCTTCTCTGCACACAGTTTGAGAAGTTTACTGGAAAGAAGTATATCATATATCGCCTGTGAAGTTCTTCTCACAAAGGAGAAAACATGGCCGATCCAGAACTAAAGATCTTCAACTTAATGAAAGATTTCAAATAAAGGCAGATGCTAAGTTTGGCCAAAAACAATTTCCAAAATAACACTGACATGATTTTTTTTCAAAAAATAAGTTACTGAGGACTAAGCATCCTACTTAAAATTAACAGTTTGACCAGATAAATAAAAGTCTTAATAATACTCACCAAGCATGATATATATTTTTATTTTTATATGAATTAATTTTTAATTCATCTTCTTTATATACCATTGGAACTTTGCAGAAAAAGTACAAAGATCAATTATTATTTTAAATTTCAAATATAATAATCAAAGAATAATAATATATTTGTGCTTTGCTTTCCAGAAATAACTTTTTTGGTAAATAGTGTACATGATTTTATTGAATTAGTAAGCAAAATATATCAAGTGTGTGTGTGTGTGTGTGTGTGTGTGTGTGGCAGAAAGAAGAGCTGGAGAGAAGCAAAAGTGAGGGAAAGTAGGTAGGCCAATAGAGATTTGGATTCAGTCTAAGTGTAGTGAGATGCCACTAAAGAATTTACAGAGAGAAATTTGTATTATATGGTTGGTGTTTTAAGAAGGTCACCCTGGAGCTCTTCATGGATGCAGAGGACCATTTATGAGGCTATTGCAGATAAAAATAGTGTTTTAAGCCAATAGAAAAATATGTTTATAGATTCAATATATATTTCCACATCAGAACTGTTAAGATCTAATGGTAATGTGAATGTGCAATTGGGTTGAAGAATAATAAAAGAAAAGATGCCAACTGGTTTTCTAGCTTGGACAAATGGATAGATAAACTATTGTTTACTAATATTTGGAACACCAGGGAAAGAAAAGATATTTGTTGGTGAGAAGAGAATCCATAATTATGTTTGAACATGTCCAATATCAGATATCTATGAGATTTCCAAGTGAAAGAGATGATAGAGGCAATTAGATAATATGAATCAGAAGCCTGGAGGAGAGGTGTGGGCTGGAGACCAGGGGAGATAGGAGAGAGTAATGAGCATGTAGAGAGTAATTATCTAGGAGAAATCATACAGGAAAGATAAAAAGATGGCAAGGCCTCAGTCCAACATGAGAGGTTCAGTAGATGAGGAAAATCCAGCACAGTAGATTGAGAAAAGATGACAGGCAACAAGTTTGTATTTAGAAATGTAGGAAAAAGGAAATTGTTAACTATATCAAATGGTAATGAAGGTATCTGTGTCAGAAACAAGGATAGAATTTTACTTAAAACATATTTCCCAATTTAGTACCTCTTTTAGCACCTTATTTTTATTTCTAGATACAAGGAAATTTCACTTCTGTTACTAAGTAGAAATTGTTAAGATTTTGACAGGACAGAGCCAATCTACCAAGACCCTTTGAGGATTGGAACTGACAAGTTTCTGAAATTAACTGACATTTTTAAAAGCTCTCTGCTTTAAGGAATGAATCTCTATTCCTGCAGTAGAGCTGGTCATTACATATAGTGAAGACGTATACAAAATATATATACCAGAGGTCTGAGTTTCATTTGTGAAGAAACAAACAACAAATACAATATTTGCTATGGCTTAGAAGACATTCAGCCACAAAACAAAACAAAAAACAGTTCCTCTAATGCTATTACTAAAGAATTCTGATTCAATTATCTAAATCTCCATTATTTTTTAAGTGTACAAAAATTCCTAAGAATGAACAACCTATATTATCAATATAGACTATCACTTCATGCATTTGTGCTGCTTTTCAATTTCTACATACAAAAGCTATTAACAGATAGCAAAAACTAGTGGAGTTTCTTACTTTACTCCTTTTTCTAGCCTTTTTAGACAGTACTCAAATCTTAAAGGACTTTGAATAACCTGGGGATATTGTAAATATCCAAATTCTGATTTAGTACTTCTGGAATATTGTCTGAGATTTTGCATTGCTAACAAGCTCCCAGGTGATGCCAGTGTTCTGTGTTGTGAGACACATTTTGGATAGAAAGGATTTAAAGAACTGACTAACTCTGAGCAGCTGATGCGGAGAAAGATAAACATTTCTTCTTACACCCAAAACGGAGGATGAAACCTAATCTAATTTTATAGTGGAATATGCAATTGTACTTGGCTCTAAGAACCGTAATACTTTATTTATTTGTTTGTTTGTTTGTTATCTATTTTTGCCTAACATATTATCCCAAGCCTTAGTGGCTAAAAGCAACAAATATTTACTACTTCACAGTTTCTGAGATTAAGAAATATTAAGAGATAGCACAGTTCAACAGTTACGGCTCAAGGACCCTCACAAGGAGTTTGTGGTCTGGATGGCTAGGGATGCAGTCATCTGAAGGCTTCACTGGAGCTGGAGGATTTGCATCCAAGGTGGATCACTTACATCTTGCAAAAATCCTATGTGCCTCGTCACATAGACCTCTCTATGTGAGTGTCTTCACAACACAGCAACTAGCTTTCCCCAGATAAGGCAATACAAGAGGAGCCATGATATCGTCTATGACTTAGGCTTATTAGTCACACACCGTCATTTCCACAATATCTTATTGGTTACACAGGTCAACCCTACACAATGTCGAAAGGAACCACAGCGATTTTCAACCTCAGCACTGACAGCTTTGGTCTAAATAATTCTTTGTTATGAGAGACCATTTGATCCATTGTACGATGTTTAGCATCATTCCTGGCTCTAGGCACTACAGTAGCAGCCCCTCCCCCAAGTTTAGACAACAAAAGTTGTTTCCATATATTTCTAAATGTTCCCCAGTGGATAGGCAGACAAAAATTATGTATGAGTTATAACACTGCACTATACAACAGTGTAGATGGCAGGACGTGGAGATCCTTGGTGGACACTCCAGGATAGAGGCTATCTCATTTTATAAAGCAGATAAACAAAACTTGTTTTATTTGTTGATAAAGCATAGTAAAGATCCTTTAAAGACTGAATTCTACTACTGCATGTACAATGAATTTGATGTCTTTATAGATTTACTGATTAAGTATAAAAAATTTAATTTTATTTTGAATAAGTACTGTGCTGTTAGCATTATTATCATTTTGTTATTACTCAGAAGAAACTCTGTAATTTTCATATAGAATGCCTAGCAGAAATCTGTTTGTAATGGTTTATGTCGTGTGTGTTTTATTACTGAATTCAAAAGGCCAGAGCATACACTATGAACTGAAGTAACGTGTCAAACACACACACACACACATGTGCATCTTCAATGTGCTGGTGCCCAGATGCAACGAAATAGTTCACTGGATCCAGCAGTCATGCCCTTTCCATTTTAACATAAATTAGACTGATTCATAATCACATATGTGCCAAATTCTGTCTACTCCAAATTTGGACGATTGCTGACATGGTAAAGTGAGATTCATAATACCTTCCTTGCCTCAGGCATTCCCTAACACGTAGGAGACAAAAATATTTTTAACATCTTTAGAAAGTTTAAAAGAATGACAGTACAACTCTGGACAAAGGGGCCAACTTGGACACCAGGGTATCAATATCATAATTTATCACCTCACCTTGTTTAAAAAGTCCTTTCATTCACCTGTTGATCCTTCAAAGTTGATCTCTAGCTACAGCTCTTCCAGGAACACTTCTGCAACATGCTGGGCATAATCTCTAAGATCCAATATCAGGAATTATTGGAAAATGAGACTATGTCCCTTCCAAAGTCTTGCATCTACATGTATATGTTTTTTCTTGATGATATTATCAATTATTTGAGAACAGAGCTTATATTTGATGCCACTTGATTTTCTTTAGTTTTGTAGGTTTTCTAAATGTTTATTAACTGAATTTTTCAATCAGTTTGTCAATGTAGATATGGTGTAGTATAGTGATAAAGACAAGATCTGAAATCAGACTACCATATTTGTATTACAACCTTCATTTCCCAGCTGTATGAACTTGAGGGAGGCGTTAGGGCTTTGCACAAAAAGTGCTTCCACTAGACATTCACATAGCAAACTCTCTGACTTCTTTCTAGTCTTTGATCAAAGCTAATCTGCTTAATAGGTCCATCTGAATGTATTATTTTAATTGCAACCACTCATCTTCCCTACTCCAGTTTACTGACCAACTCCTGAATCCTCTTCAATTTTACTCTTTTTTTGGCACCATTTATCACCTATCATACTATGCCATTTTCTAATTTGCTATGATTATGGGTTGTTGTCTGTTAACCATTCCAGAATGTAAGAACTTTATCTGTTTACTGAGGTATCTCATGTATCTAGGAAAGTGACTGAAAATTTGTATACAATTATCAGGATTGCATGCAAATTTTGTGCCAGCTGAAGCTTATATAAATTGGGGAACCATCTATAAGAAAAATAATAAAACATTGCAAATGCTAAATGAGGTAGAACCATATGAACATAATCATAGGGCTGTTTTCAGAGCATTGGAAGAGGTCCTTAACAGTGAACAATGATGAGGCATAGTCTTTCTTAACTTCCCAATAAATCCACCTTTGGTAGGCAGTCAAATATTTTTTGAATAAATGAATTAAACTTAGCTGAACTGTAATTTCTTCATTGATATAATTATAATAAATTGACTTATATAGAAATGTCCAGAAAAATATGAATAAATTCATGTACCTTTCTTAGAAAAGGGCCTGGAATAAGGTCAGTCCTCAAGGAATAGTCATTGATAGCTTTGGAAGTTAGGCAAACACCAGAGTTGAGAAGTTGTTATATTTTTTTCTCCAATGAAAATTATACAGATCTATAATCCAGAATTAAGCTATATAGTAAAGGAAAAGAATATTCAAACCATATTTCTGCCAAAGATGCCATATTAGAATACATTCATGTATCTCATTTGTGGATTTGTCAAAAGACTTGAAAGCAATCTCATACTAATAAAAGTTTCTTAGGGTGATATAGATCCACTTGGATCCCAAAGTGGATTTTTGTGTTCCCAAGTGTGTTCCCAAAGTGCCCTGCAAGTTCCTTTCATACAGGAATTATTTCACTACTGCAATGAGGCTATTTCTAGGGCTGATAGCAGTAGCCAAATAGACAATCTTCACAGAACATATGGTACAACAGTGAGGAGAAATAATTTTGGCTAAGATGAACAGAACAATTCTTACTCTTGTGAAATATGTCTTGTACTTCTTTAAGACTCATTCATAGCCAAAATAACATGAAATATCAAGGCCAGGTCTAGCCAGACCATAAACAACATAGCTGGGGGTATTACATGGCATTCGTGAAAATCAGAGTCATATTGATATAACTGTCTTCTGAAAGTTTTATGTTTCCAAGATAGATTTGTTCTGACAGGAATCACTTACGTCTACTTTCAAAAGTTCAAACTGGCTTCAAAGCAAGGTGAACTCTTCTGTATAAATGTAGATGAAAAAATTATTTTCCTCTGTCCAAATACAGTGGATCAAGAAATTCCTTGTCAGTATATGCATCTCTTTGGTGCAAAATGACAAAGGATAGAATATAACTTTCCAGTTATGTCAAGACATCAGTGTGTTAATGGTAAAACTTGAAGATGATCTCATTCAACTTGAAGGATATCATGCAGCATACTATAGTACAGCACATCCTAATAGAATAATTCATTTACTTTGAAGTGAATAGAGGTGGGGTTTTTTTCCCATAAAGTTTTGTTTGAATGTGAATCACTAATCTTGCTGGCAGCCTCACTATGCATTTGTTATGGGAATTTTCAATGTCATGCATTACATGATCTGTATCCTCAAATGGTTTCAAGTAAAAGTTGTCTGCTGTTTTCTGGTGGAGTGCCAAGTGAATGAATACTCATTTGATTTGCTACCTGTACATTTAGTTTTACATCTTCTATAATTAACCTGTCAGTCTAGTGTCTCCTCAAAAACTTCTGCCATGTATTGTGGAGTATATTAAAAGCTAAGAATTCTTGCAGCAGTACTGGCATTTTTTTCATACCTGTATCTGAGTTTTCCTTAATAGACGAAGACCAATTTAATTTTTAGTATTATGTGTCTTGCTTGATTTTACACCTGGGCTATCATTTCACATCATAGAAAAATAAAATAAAACCAATTCCACTATAACATTCAGGAAAATGAACAATCAGACTTTAGTAGACGGGATATATTGAAAACAAAATGAGGTCCAACTTTCTGTCAGCTCAAGTTAAACCCAGGATCCATAAATTAAACTATTATAAAAAAAAAAGGATCTGGGACTTCCCTGGTGGTACAGTGGTTGGGAATCTGCCTGCCAATGCAGGGGACACAGGTTCGAGCCCTGGTCTGAGAAGATCCCACATGCCACAGAGCAGCTAAGCCCACACACCACAACTACTGAGCCTGCACTCTAGAGCCTGTGAGCCACAACTACTGAGCCTGAGTTCCACAACTACTGAAGCCCACACGCCTAGAGCCCATGCTCCTCAACAAGAGAAGCCACCGTAAGGAGAAGCTCTCACACCACAATGAAGAGTAGCCCCCGCTCACTGCCACTAGAGAAAGCCCCCGTAAGACCCAACACAGCCAAAAATAAATAAATTAATTAATTTAAAAAAATAAAAGAATCATTAAATTATCAAATATGATGTCTGGCATGAGGTTACCATCTTTAGTTAATAAAGCTTTCTGTTATAAATCATGGTATTCATCAAATGCAAGTAATCCAGTGTTTGAGGTTTTAACATGAACAGCAGTTTAATATAACACTAAAGTCACTAAAACTTTTATTACAAACCGTTATTAGAGAATCTCCATTGTATAAGTTGCATACAGAAGACCTGAGTTTGGGAAACTTCTTTGAGAACTTTAGGAAATTCACCTAAATCCCCTGAATCTTAGCCTTTTGCAGAAAATTGAAAATTTCCTACTTATGGAGTTGTGATAATTCTGCATTGCAGGAGGCTTAG